>NC_071468.1:127567153-127724653 GCF_028500815.1 Rissa tridactyla | reverse complement strand
ACGCAGCAGACAAACAATACAAAACTTATAATGGAGAATTAAAATGTAGCTTTATTATAGACAGTGGAACTAGTCCTGCTCTCACCTAAACCTTATGGAAGTTATTGTTCATAAACTGCACTGTTGGTAAATGCAGACCTTGAATCTTGATGACTGCATTTGTGAATCCAGAAACATGTCCCAAAGTCTGTCAGTCACGGACTCCTACCTGCTGCTTCCCCCGTGCCTGTTGCCGATGCCGTTGTTGTCCTGGGAGCTTGATAGAGAATGCCATGCATTGCAAACATCTCCTTACTTCCCTTGGTATTCTTCCATTATATACATATTTCTTCCCTTACAACAGTGTAGCTTTTTCTCCTGAGCTCTAAAATATCTCTGCCCTCTCCCTGAAGATATAGGGCCAGAGAAAAGCTTCTCTCCTTCATTTGGCTAGCAAGCCCTGCACAAACCACAACGCGACTCTATTAAGGTGTAGTTTACCTACCAGATCTAGCTCTTGCCCCCATACACAGAATTTCACCGCACATGTAGCGGCTCCCCTGCTTTATGGCTTAGTGTGATATTTCCCTCAGAATACAGCCTAAACATATTTCACTTCCCCCTATTAGCTCATTGCAATCAATGTTCAGGTTCAACACTAATTGGGTCCTATTAGCAGTCTATGCTTCTGTAATTACCTTTGAGTAAGTTTAACACCAATACCTCAGCACAGCCGAATCTACCAGTTGACTACTTATTAACAGCTAAAACCCTGACTTTCCTGGAACCTATCCACAGCTACATTTACCTACACCTTGTCCAGGCTCCCTCCTACACCATGATGGAACTTACCTGACCATTTACAGCAATTACTACAAGTACCTGTACACTCCAAATGAGAACTGTTCTTGACACAACTACTTCTACCTTCCCCCACCCCACCACTATCAGCTCTGTTTCCACATCAACACTGAAATTATCTGCTACCCTTGCAAATTCTACTGCCATATCACTATAAGCCATCATCTCATCAAAAGAAATCACACCTTACTTCTTTCTTTTTTTGGTGCAACCAAACCAGAAGCATCCTAGCCTTCACACATTCCAAACACACCGCTCTCTCAATGACCACACGAAACACCCACCACTCTCGGCTCCTGCCTGCCTCTGACCACCTACTGCCAGATGCCGTCCCCCCCTGCGGGCTTCGCTCCCCAGGAGCGCTGCTCGCGGGGGGGTCCTAAATGTCCCTGCCTGACAAAACCCCGCCCGGAGCCCTACCTCCGCCCAAACTTTGGCGACGACTGTCGCCTCGCGGAGGGGCCGGGACCAGGGGAAAAAAACCCCAGCCAGGGGAGGAAAAAAAAAAATCCCCCGGCTGGGGCTTTTTTATTCTTTCATTTGGCTCTGCGTGCCTTCGGTAAGCAAGACTCAACTCCACGTATGACCCGCGAGGCAACAACACCACCAAAACACAAGCGCCACGCACACCGCTCTCTCAACAACCACACGAAACACCCACCACTCTCGGCTCCTGCCTGCCTCTGACCACCTACTGCCAGATGCCGTCCCCCCCTGTGGGCTTCACTCCCCAGGAGAGCTGCTCGCGGGGGGCTCGTAAATGTCCCTTGCCTGACAAAACCCCGCCCGGAGCCCTACCTCCGCCCAAACTTTGGCGACGACTGTCGCCTCGCGGAGGGGCCGGGACCGGGGGAAGAAAAAAACCCCCAGCCAGGGCTGGGGTGGGGGGAATCCACTGGCTGGGGCTTTTTTATTCTTTCATTTGGCTCTGCGTGCCTTTGGTAAGGCAGGACTCAACTCCACATATGACCTCAATGTCAGAAGTATTAGGGACAAGGGGACATCACATCACAACAGTGTCAAATAACTAACAATCGACTAACAAATTCCCAATATGGTGCAGTACATTCACAGACAGGTTCCGCTGACAAGCAAGACAAAGACAGAGCAATGCGACGCAAGACGTAACACTGTACATGACGGTATGCTGCTACACACGGTCCAATAAAGAGTGGCCGATGAAAGATTTGACTACTCCGGGACGTATGCTGGCAGAAGACATCAGATGTCGGTCAAGACAACGGCAGAGCAATACAATGCTAGGTGTAACATGATACGGGGCAGTACAAGGCAATACATGGTCAAATAAACAACAACCAAGTAAAATAGCCATGATACGGTGCAGTCCTATGACAGAGTGCCTAAAATAACCGATACAATCACGGGGCAATACAATGTAAGACATACCACAATACAGGGCAGTACGAGGCGATAGGCAGCGAAATAAATTAGAGCCGATTAAAATGCCCACAAAACAGTGCAGAACAATGACACA
The DNA here is from genome assembly GCF_028500815.1 of Rissa tridactyla. Taxonomy (NCBI): domain Eukaryota; kingdom Metazoa; phylum Chordata; class Aves; order Charadriiformes; family Laridae; genus Rissa; species Rissa tridactyla. Next base: position 127,722,318 of record NC_071468.1, on the reverse strand, counting down.
ATATTTGAAATTACAGTCAAGACCGTGACACTGTGATACAATGCAAGGCCTACCAGTATACAAGATAGTAAAAGCCATCACCGGGGCAAACAAAGAACAAACATTTGCAAAATTAACAGTACATTACTGTACGATTCCAGACGCTCTGAAGTGACAGTCAGGAAAATGACAGGGCGATACGATGCGAGACATAACAGTACATGGGGCAGTAGAAGCCGACATGCAATCAAATAAAGAATGGCATGCTAACAAATACACAACACTGTAGCGCTATGAGACGAGGTCTAAAAGGATGATTGAGACCGTGACATAGTGATACGACGCAAGACGTCACATTGTATGGAGCGGTACAGCGCAATACACGGTCAAAAAAACAGCCACCAAATAAAATAGTAACAATACAGTGCAGTCCTATGATACATTGTCTAAAATAACAAATCGAAACAGTGACAAGGCGATACGATGCAAGATGTAACGGTATATTGGGCAGCACAAGGCAATATGCGGCCAAAGAACAGACAATTAAAACACACAATACAGTGCAGCACTATGACACGATCTCTAAAGTTACAATCGAGACAATGACAGGACAATACAATGCAAGGCATTACGGTAGACCGGGCAGCGCAAAGCGATATGCAGACAAATAAATAACATGGGACTCGAAAATTGACAATACGCTCCAGTACAACCCCGGGAACTCGGAAATGACGGTCAAGAAAATGACAGGGCGATACAACAGAAGACATTACAGCATACCGGGTGGTACAAGCCAATGCGTGTTCAAATAAAGAACAGCTGATTCGAAAATTGACAAGACTGTGAAGTACAATCCCAGGCGGTCTGAAATAAGCCAAGACAATGACAAAGAATTACAATGCAAGACGTGACAGTATACGGGGCGCTGCAAGGCAATACCCGGTCAAATAAAAAAAACCGCTAAAAAATTTGCAATACATTGTAGTCCTATGACAAAACGTCAAGAATGACCGTCAAAACAAGGACAGAGCAATGAAAGACAAGTCATAACACAATACAGGGAAGTACAAGACAAGACACGTTCAAATAAATAACAGTCAATTACAATACCCACAATACAATTGAGTCCTATGACACAACATCTAAAATGACAAATCGATACAATGACAGGACAATACTACAATGCAAGACATCGCATTACACAGAGCAACAGAAGGCAATAAACAGTCAAATAAATAACAGCCGATTCAAAATTTAACTGTATAGGGCACTACAGTTGCAGATGGTCTGAAATGACAATCGGTACAATGATAGGGCCGTATGATACAAGACATGACATGACACAGGGCAGTACAAGGCAATACGCAGCTTAATGAAAAGCAACCCATTAAAATACCAACAATGCAACACAGTCCTATGACACAATGTCTAAAATGACAATCGATACAATGATGAGGCACTGCAATACAAGATATCGCGCTATACAGTGATACAAGGCAATACGCGGTCAAAAAACCAAGCACATAAAATACTAACAATATGGTGCAGTCCTATGACAGGTTGTCTAAAAAGACAGTCAAGACAATCACAGAGCAACAAGATGCTATACGTACCACAATACAGGGCAGCACAAGGCAATATGTGGCCAAATGAAGAACAGCCGATACCCACAATAGAATGCGGCGCTATGACACCATGTCTAAAATGTCAGTCAAGACAATGACAAAATGATAGAATGCAAGATATCACGGTATACAGGGCGCTACAAGGCAATACGCAGTCAAATAACTAACAGTCAACGTACTGCACTGCATTGTGAATTTTGTTAATCGTAGACGGTCTGAATTGACAGTCCACGCTATGACAGTGCGATACAACGCAAGACGTAAGGCTATACAGGAGCAGTACACAGCAATATGCAGTCTTTTAAAAAAAAAAAACAGCCGATGAAAAAATTCACAATACGGTGCAGTCCTATGACACAATGTCTAAGACGACAGTAAAAACAATACCATAGCAATACAGTGCAAGATGTAACGGTATAGCAGGCAGGACAAGTCAATATACAGTCAAATCAAGAATGGCCGATTAAAATAACCGCAATACAGTGCAATGCTATGACACAATCTCTAAAATGACAATCGAGACACTGACGGGGCAATACAATGCAACACATAACAGTATACAGGGCAGTACAGGGTAATACCAAGTCACATAAAAAACAGCCGATGAAAAAATTAACAATACAGTTCAATATAATCCCAGACAGTCTGAAGTGACAGTCAATGAGCAGGCAATACAAAGCTAGACATAATAGCAGGCATAACACCATAACACAGTCAAATAAATAACAGCCTGTTAAAATACCCACAATACATTCCAGTCCTAGGACACGATGTCTACAGTGACAGTTAAGACAATGACGGAGCAACGCAATGCAAGACATAACATTATACAGGGCAGTTCAAGGCCAATACGCAATCAAATAAGGAATGACCAAACACAAAACTGACATTACAGTGCAGTACTATGACAGAATGTCACAAAAGACAGTCAAAACCGTGACACGCTTATACAAAGGAATACGTAACACAATACTGAACAGTACAAGGGAATACACAATGCAATACAGCACTAATTAAAGAAAAACCACAATACAGCGCAGTACAATCAAACACAGTCTCAGGTGGCAGGAAAGGCAGTTACAGAGGAATAAGATTTGAGACAGAACACCATACAGGCCAGTCCAAGCTGGTACGCGGGCACATGAAGTACAACTGATTAAGAAGCTCGCGATATAGTGCCTGTCAATGCTAGAATGTATCGGATGGCTCTTGGGACAGTCACAGTCACAAATACAATGCAACATATCAGAAAATGAAGGGCAGGACAAAGCAATAAAAAGTTAAATATAGAGCAATGGATCAAATCCACCCACAATGCAGTGCCGTAAAATCCCAGAGAGTCTCAAATGACAGTCCAGACAATGACAGGATAATAAAATGCAAGATGTGACAGTATACAGGGAGGTACAATGCAATACAGAATAAAGTAAGGACCGACCAATCGAAACCCCACAATAAAGAACGGTACGATTCCAAACAGTCTCGGGTGGCAATCGAGACAGTTCCAGGGTGGCAGAATTGAAGACACGACATTACACAGTGCCATATAATGCTGTATACAATCAAGTAAATACCAACCGATAAAAAAAACCCACAACGCCGTGGCGGGACAACACAAAAATAAATGAGATGACAGTCCAGATTATGACAGGGTAATACAATGTGAGACATAACACAATACAGGGTGGTACAGTACAATACTCAGTCAAAAATAAACAACCCATTAAATAACCCGTAATACAGTGCAGGACAATGCTAATATATGCAGGACAGCGGCCAGGAGGATGACAGAGCAGTACAAGACAAAATGTAACACAATACAGGGCGCTGCAATACAAAATATATCAGATAGCAGTCAGAACGACAACAGGGCAATGCAATGCAAGACAACACAGCACAAGGCGGTAACGAGGCAATGCATGCTCAAGAATAGCAACCGATAAATTTCCCCAAATACATATGAGGACAATCCCAGAATGTCTAAAATGCCAGTGAAGAGAATGACACGGCAATACAGGCCACTGCCATGCAGGGGAGCAGAAGAGGGCTCTTGGGCTGGCCATTATTGATAGAGTAAGCTAACTAACTTATAGTCACATTAGCATTGGAAGAAAATATGTAGGTCCCCACTGGAGACAGACTCGGGCCTGTATTGCGAGCCATCCCCCAAAGTAGAACTACCACTCATAACAGCTTCCACTGATGGTTATAGCTCAAACAGCAACCTGGGGAAGAAAAAGAGAAGTAAAAAGCAAAAGGGAGAGAAAAAAAGAGAAACAGGGTGGTGGGGGGAGGGGGGGGACGGGGGGCAGAAGAAAAAAAACGGGGGGCAGAGGGGCAGAAGAAAAAAAACGGGGGGCAGAGGGGCAGAAGAAAAAAAACGGGGGGCAGAGGGGCAGAAGAAAAAAAACAAGGGGGCGGCAGTGGGCAGAGAAGAAAGAAAAGGGGGCAGTGGGAGAAGAGAAGAAAAAGGGGGGGTTGGGCAGGAAGAAAAGAAAAAAAGGGGAGCAGGGGGGCAAAAAGAAGAAAAACGGGAGCAAAGGGGGGGAAAGCAGGAAAAAAGGGGGCTGGCGGGGCTAGAGAAGAAAGAAAAGGGGGCGGCTGTGGGGAAGAGAAGAAAAAAGGGGTCAGAGAGGCGGAAGAGAATAAAAAGAAGGGGCGGCGGGGGGAAGAGAAGGAAAAAACGGGGGAAGAGGGGGAGGAGAAAAAAGGGGGCAGAGAGGAGGGAAGACAATAAAAAGGGGGGCAGGAGGGGGTAAGAGGAAAAAAGTGGATGGGACGGGAAAGAGAAGAAGAAAAAGGGAGGCTGGGGAGGAAGAGGAAAAAAAAGGAAGCGGCGGGGGGGAAGACAAGAAAAAAAGGGGAATAGAGGGGAGGAGGAAAAAACACAGGGGCAGAGAGGAGGGAAGACAAGAAGGGGGGCAGAGGGGGGAAGAGGAAAAAAGTGGACTGTGTGGGAAGAAAAGAAGAAATAAAGAGAGGGGGGCAGCTGGCGGGGGAAGAGAAGAAAAGAAGGGGGGCAGCTGGCGGGGGAAGAGAAGAAAAGAAGGGGGGCAGAAGGGCAAAAGAGGAAAAAAGGGGGCAGACAGGATGAACAGGAAAATAAAAGCGGGGCAGAGGGGGTAAGAAGAAAAAAGGGGGTGGCAGTGGGAAGAGAAGAAAAAAGGGGGCGGCTATAGGGAAGGGAAGAGAAAAAGGGGGGCAGAGAGGATAAAAAAGTGGGTGGCAGTGAGAAGATGAAAAAGGGGGGCTGGGGAGGAAGAGGAGGAAAAAAAGACGGGCAGCGGGGGTAAGAAAAAAGGGGCTGCTGTGGGAAGAGAAGAAAAAAGGAGGGCAGAGGAGCAGAAGAGTAAAAAAAAAAGAGGAAGCAGCTGTGGGGCGAGAAGAAAAACAGGGGGTGAAAGGGGCGGAAGAGGAAAAAAGGGTGGGGGGAAAAGGGGCGGAGGAGGAAAAAAGGGTGGGGGAAAAGGGGCGGAGGAGGAAAAAAGGGTGGGGGGAAAAGGGGCGGAGGAGGAAAAAGAGGGGGCAGCAGTGGGAAGAGAAGAAAAAGGGGGCTGGGGAGTAAGAGAAGGAAAAAAACAACGGGCAGCTGTGGGAAGAGTAGAAAAAAAAGGGGGCAGAGGGGCGGAAGAGGAAAAAAGGGGGGAAAGGGGCAGAAGAGGAAAAAAGGGGGGAGCTGTGGGGAGAGAAGAAAAAAGGGGCGACTATGGGGAAAGGAAGAAAAAGGGGGGCAGAGAGGCAGAAGAGGAAAAAAAGGGGACAGCTGTGGGGAGAGAATAAGAAAGGGGGGGCAGACGGGCGGAAGAGGAAAAGAGGGGGGGCAGACGGGTGGAAGAGGAAAAAAGGGGGGGCAGACGGGCGGAAGAGGAAAAAAGGGGGGGCAAGGAGCAGAACAGAAGAAAAAAGGGGGTTGTGGAGGAAGAGGAGGAAAAAAAAGAGGGGTGGCTGTGGGGAAGGGAAGAGAAAAAGAGTGGGTTGTGGAGGAAGAGGAGACAAAAAGATGGGCAGCTGTGGGAAGAGTAGAAAAAGGGGGTTGGGGAGGAAGAGGAGGAAAAAAAAGACGGGCGGCTGTGGGGAAAGGAAGAAAAAAAAGTGGGTTGGGGAGGAAGAGGAGGAAAAAAAGATGGGCGGCTGTGGGAAGAGTAGAGAAAAAAGAAGGGGGCATCTGGGAAGGAAGAAGAAACACAAGGGGGACAGAAGGGCAGAAGAGGAAAAAATAGGGGGATAGAGGGGGTAAGAGAAATAAAGGGGCACGGCCGTGAGGAAGAGAAGAGAAAAAAGGGGGCAGCTGGGAAGGAAGAAGAAAAAAAAAGGGGGACAGAGGGGCGGAAGAGGAAAATAAAGTGGGGTAGAGGAGGTAAGAGAAAAAAGGGGGGCAGTAATGACAACAGAAGAAAAAAAGGGGGCTGAGAAGGAAGGGGAAAAAAATAGGGGCGGCCGTTCAGAAAAGAAGAAGAAAAGGGGGCGGCAGGGTAAGAAAAGAAAAAAAAAAGGGGGCTGGATAGGAAGAAAAGAAGAAGGGGAGCAGGAGGGCAAAAAGAAGGAAAAAAGGGGGGCAGCAGGGGAAGAGAAAAAAAGGGGGACAGAGGGCGGAGAAGACAAAAAAGGGGGGCAGCAGGGGAAGAGAAAAAAAAGGGGGGACAGAGGGCGGAGAAGACAAAAAGGGGGGCAGCAGGGGAAGAGAAAAAAAAGGGGGGACAGAGGGCGGAGAAGACAAAAAAGGGGGGAAAAGGGGCAGAAGAGGAAAAAAGGGGGCGGCTGTGGGGAGAGAAGAAAAAGGGGGGCAGAAAGGAAGAAAAAAGGGGGACAGAAGAGGAAAAAAAAAGGGACAGGGGGCGGAAGGGAGGAAAAAAGGGACAGGGGGCGGAAGGGAGGAAAAAAGGGACAGGGGGCGGAAGGGAGGAAAAAAGGGAGCAGCCTTGGGGAGAGAAGAAAAGGGGCGGAAAAGGACGAAAAAAAAAGGGGGCGGCTGTGGGGAGAGAAGAAAAAAAAGGGGGCGGCTGTGGGGAGAGAAGAAAAAAAAGGGGGCGGCTGTGGGGAGAGAAGAAAAAAAAGGGGGCGGCTGTGGGGAGAGAAGAAAAAGGGGGGCAGGGGGGCGGAAAGGAAGAAAAAAGGGGCAGAGGGGTAGAAGAGGAAAAAAAGGGGGTGGCCTTGGGGAGAGAGGAAAAAGAGGGGGGAAAGGGCGGAAGAGGGAAAGGCGGCTGGGGAGGAAGAGGAGGAAAAAAACAACGTGCAGCTGTGGGAAGAGTAGAAAAAAGGGGGGGGAAGGGGCAGAAGAGGAAAAAAAGGGGCGGCCGGGGGGGGGAAGGGAAGAAAAAGGGGGGCGGCCGGGGGGCAGGAGAGAAAAAAAAAAGGGGGGCGGCCGGGGGGCAGGAGAGAAAAAAAAAAGGGGGGCGGCCGGGGGGCAGGAGAGAAAAAAAAAAGGGGGGCGGCCGGGGGGCAGGAGAGAAAAAAAAAGGGGGGGCAGAAAGGAAGAAAAAAGAGGCAGGGGGCGGAAGAGGAAAAAAAAGGGGCAGCCTTGGGGAGAGAAGAAAAGGGGGGGAAAAGGGGCGGAAGAGGAGGGAAAAAAGGGGGGCGGCTGTGGGAAGAGAAGAAAAAAAGAGGGGGGGAAGGGGCAGAAGAGGAAAAAAAGGGGCGGCTGTGGGGAGAGAAGAAAAAAAAGGGGGTGGCTGTGGGGAAAGGAAGAAAAAGGGGGGCAGGGGGGCGGAAAGGAAGAAAAAAGGGGCAGAGGGGTAGAAGAGGAAAAAGAGGGGGGAAGGGCGGAAGAGGAGGAAAAAAATGACGTGCAGCTGTGGGAAGAGTAGAAAAAAGCAGGGGGGAAGGGCGGAAGAGGAGGAAAAAAATGACGTGCAGCTGTGGGAAGAGTAGAAAAAAGCGGGGGGAAAGGGGCGGAAGAAGAAAAAAGCGGGGGGAAAGGGGCGGAAGAAGAAAAAAGCGGGGGGAAAGGGGCGGAAGAAGAAAAAAGCGGGGGGAAAGGGGCGGAAGAAGAAAAAAGCGGGGGGAAAGGGGCGGAAGAAGAAAAAAGCGGGGGGAAAGGGGCGGAAGAAGAAAAAAGCGGGGGGAAAGGGGCGGAAGAAGAAAAAAGCGGGGGGAAAGGGGCGGAAGAAGAAAAAAGCGGGGGGAAAGGGGCGGAAGAAGAAAAAAGCGGGGGGAAAGGGGCGGAAGAAGAAAAAAGCGGGGCAGCAGTGGGAAGAGAAGAAAAAAGTGGGCTGGACAGGAAGAGGAAAAAAAACAACGGGCAGCTATGGGAAGAGTAGAAAAAAGGGGGGGCTGTGGGAAGGGGAGAGAAAAACCCGGGGTCTGTGGGAAGGAGGAAGAAACAAAAGGGGGACAAAAGGGCAGAAGAGAAAATAAAGGGGGGCAGCCGTTTGGAAGACAAGTAAAAAGGGGCTGGGAAGAAAGAGGAAAAAAATAGGGGCAGCCGTGGGGACGAGAAGAAGAAAAGGGGGCAGCTGTGGGGACGAGAAGAAAAGTGGGTGGCGGGTGAAGAAAAGAAAAAGGGGAGTAGGGTGGTAAAAAGAAGCAAAGAAGGGGAGGGGGCGGGAAGAGAATAAAAAAGGGGGAGGGGGCGGGAAGAGAATAAAAAAGGGGGAGGGGGCGGGAAGAGAATAAAAAAGGGGGAGGGGGCGGGAAGAGAATAAAAAAGGGGACAGAGGGTGGAGAGGACAAAAAAGGGGAGAAAAGGGGCAGGAGAGGAAAAAAAGGGGTGGCTATGCGGAGAGAAGAAAAAAAGGGGGCAGAAGTGGGGAAAGGAAGAAAAAGGGGGGCGGGGGGGCGGACAGGAAGAAAAAAGGGGCAGGGGCGGAAGAGGAAAAAGGGGGGGGAAAGAGGCGGAAGAGGAGAAAACAGGAGGGGCTGTGGGAATGAGGAAGAAACAAAAGGGGGACAGAAGGGCAGAATAGGAAAAAAGGGGGCTGCGAAGGAAGAGGAAAAATATAGGTGTCTGTGAGGAAGAGAACAATAAAAGGGGGCTGGATGGGAAGAAAAGTAAAAGGGGAGCAGGGGGCCAAAAAGAAGGAAAAAAGGGGCCGGCCGTGGGGAAGGGAAGCGAGGGAAGGGGCCGGCGGACAGGAAAGCGAGGGAAGGGGCCGGCGGACAGGAAAGCGAGGGAAGGGGCCGGCGGACAGGAAAGCGAGGGAAGGGGCCGGCGGACAGGAAAGCGAGGGAAGGGGCCGGCGGGAAGAATAAAAAAAGGGGAGCAGGGGAGGGAAAGAAGCAAAAAAGGGGGCTGGCAGGGAAAGAGAAGAAGAAAAAGGGGATCGGGGAGGATGAGAAAAAGAAGAAAAATGGGAGCAAAGGGGGGGAAAGAAAGAAAAGAGGGGGCAGAGAGGCAGAAGAGAAGAAAAAAGGGGGGCAGAGAGGCGGAAGAGAAGAAAAAAGGGGGGCAGAGAGGCGGAAGAGAAAAAAAGGGGGCAGAGAGGAGGGAAGACAAAAAGGGGGGCAGGAGGGGGGAAGAGGAAAAAAGTGGACAGGACGGGAAAGAGAAGAAAAAGGGAGGCTGGGGAGGAAAAGAAAAAAAGGAAGCGGCGGGGGAAGACAAGAAAAAAGGGGAATAGGGGAGAGGAGGAAAACACAGAGGGGCAGAGAGGAGGGAAGACAAAAAGGGGGGCAGAAGGGGGGAAGAGGAAAAAGTGGACTGTGTGGGAAGAAAAGAAGAAAAATGGGGCGGCGGGGGGGAAGACAAGATAAAAGAAGGGGGGCTGGACGGCGAAAAGAAAAAAAAGGAGCGGGCAAAAGAGGAAAAGAGGGGGCGGCAGTGGGGGGAAGAGAAGAAAAAAGGGGGCGGCAGTGGGGGGAAGAGAAGAAAAAAGGGGGCGGCAGTGGGGGGAAGAGAAGAAAAAAGGGGGCGGCAGTGGGGGGAAGAGAAGAAAAAAGGGGGCGGCAGTGGGGGGAAGAGAAGAAAAAAGGGGGCGGCAGTGGGGGGAAGAGAAGAAAAAAGGGGGCGGCAGTGGGGCGGAGAGGCTAAAAAAAGTGGGCGGCAGTGGGAAGAGAAGAAAAAAGGGGGCGGCAGTGGGAAGAGAAGAAAAAAGGGGGCGGCAGTGGGGCGGAGAGGCTAAAAAAAGGGGGCGGCAGTGGGGCGGAGAGGCTAAAAAAAGGGGGCGGCAGTGGGGCGGAGAGGCTAAAAAAAGGGGGCGGCAGTGGGAAGAGAAGAAAAAAGGGGGCGGCAGTGGGAAGAGAAGAAAAAAGGGGGCGGCAGTGGGAAGAGAAGAAAAAAGGGGGCGGCAGTGGGAAGAGAAGAAAAAAGGGGGCGGCAGTGGGAAGAGAAGAAAAAAGGGGGCGGCAGTGGGAAGAGAAGAAAAAAGGGGGCGGCAGTGGGAAGAGAAGAAAAAAGGGGGCGGCAGTGGGGCGGAGAGGCTAAAAAAAGTGGGCGGCAGTGGGAAGAGAAGAAAAAAGGGGGTGGCAGTGGGAAGAGAAGAAAAAAGGGGGTGGCAGTGGGAAGAGAAGAAAAAAGGGGGGCAGAGGGGCGGAGAGGCTAAAAAAAGTGGGCAGCAGTGGGAAGACAAAAAAGGGGGGCTGGGGAGGAAGTGGAGGAAAAAGACGGGCAGCGGGGGTAAGCAAAAAAGGGGGCTGCTGTGGGAAGAGAAGAAAAAAGGAGGGCAGAGGAGCAGAAGAGTAAAAAATAGGAAGCAGCTGTGGGGAAAGAAAAACAGGGGGTGAAAGGGGCAGAAGAGGAAAAAGGGGGCTGGGGAATAAGAGAAGGAAAAAACAACGGGCAGCTGTGGGGAGAAAAGAAAAAAAAGGGGGCGGCTGTGGGGAGAAAAGAAAAAAAAGGGGGCGGCTGTGGGGAGAAAAGAAAAAAAAGGGGGCAGAAAGGAAGAAAAAAGGGGCAGGGGGCGGAAGAGGTAAAAAAGGGGGCAGCCTTGGGGAGAGAAGAAAAGGGGGGAAAAGGGGCGGAAGAGGAGGAAGAAAATAACAGGCGGCTGTGGGAAGAGAAGAAAAAAAAGGGGGGCACAGGGGCAGAAGAGGAAAAAAGGGGGGAAGGGGCAGAAGAGGAAAAAAGGGGGCGGCTGTGGGGAGAGAAGAAAAAGGGGGGCAGGGGGGCAGAAAGGAAGAAAAAAGGGGCAGAGGGGTAGAAGAGGAAAAAAGGGGGCGGCCTTGGGGAGAGAAGAAAAAGGGGGGGGAAGGGCAGAAGAGGGAAAGAAGGCTGGGGAGGAAGAGGAGGAAAAAAACGACATGCGGCTGTGGGAAGAGTAGAAAAAAAGGGGGCAGAGGGGCAAAACAGGAAAAATGGGCGGAAGGGGCGGAAGAGGAAAAAAGGGGTCAACTGTGGGGAAGGGAAGAAAAAAGGAGGGGGAGGGGCGGAAGCGAAAAAAGGGGTCGGCGTGGTAAGAACAGAAAAAAAAGGGGAGCGGGGGGCAAAAAGAAGGAAAGAAGGGGCAGCGGGGGAGGAAAAAAGGGGGCTGGTGAGTAAGAGAAGGAAAAAAACAACGGGCAGCTGTGGGAAGGAAGAAGAAACAAAAGTGGGGCAGCGGGGGTAAGAGAAAAATATGGGGGCAGCGGGGGAAAAATGGGCGGAAGAGGAAGAAAAGGGGGGGAAAAATGGGCGGAAGAGGAAGAAAAGGGGGGGAAAATGGGCGGAAGAGGAAGAAAAGGGGGGGAAAAATGGGCGGAAGAGGAAGAAAAGGGGGGGAAAAATGGGCGGAAGAGGAAGAAAAGGGGGGGAAAAATGGGCGGAAGAGGAAGAAAAGGGGTCGGCTGTGGGGAAGAGTAGAAAAAAGGAGGCAGCTGTAAGGAAGACAAGAAGAAAAGGGGGTGGCGGGAGGATAATAAAAGGGGAGCAGAAGGGCGGAAGAGGAAAATAAAAGGGGGGCGGCAGTGGGGTAAGAGAAGAAAAAAGTTGGCTGGGAAGGAAGAGGAAAATAAAGGACGGGCGGCCATGGGGAAGGGAAGAGGAGGAAAATAAAGGATGGGGGGAAAAGGGGCGGAAGAGGAAAATATAATGGGGGCGGCCGTGGGGAAGAAGAGAGGAAAATATAATGGGGGCGGCCGAAGGGCAGAAGAGAAGAAAAGGGGGCGGCTGGCGGGGGTAGAAGGGCAGAAGAGAAAAAAAGGGGGCGTCTGGCGGGGGTAGAAGGGGAAAAAAGGGGGCAGCTGTGGGAAGAAAAAGGAAAATAAGAGGGGGGCAGAAGGGCAGAGGAGAAAAAACACGGAGGGCAGCGGCGGGGAAGAGAGGGGAAAAAAAAGGGGGCAGCGGCAGGGAAGGAGAGAAAAAAAAAGAGGGGGCTGGGGGGTGGGGAGAGGAGAAAAAAAAAAAGGAGGGACCACACCACCACAGCGCTCCAATTTAGAAACAAAAATTAAGAAACTCACAATTCAGTACAATACAATCCCAGACACTCTAAAGTAAATCAGGACAACGACAGGGCAATACAGTGCAAAGAAATAACATTATACAGAGAGGTGCACGGCACTACACTCTCAAATAAAGAACAGCCAATGGAAAAATTGAAAGTACATTGCCATCAAATGTTAGAAAACATCAGATGTCATTCAAGACAGTGACAGAGCGACACAACGGAAGGCTAGCACAATACTGGGCAGTACAAGGCAATATGCAGCTAAACAAAGAACAACTGATGAAAAAATTCACAACAGAGTGCAGTCTTATGACAATCTCCAAAGCGACCGTTACGACAATGACAGGGCGATACAATGCCACACATTACAGGATACAGGGCAGTACAACCCAATACACAGACAAGTAAGCGACAGCCAATTACAAGACCCACAATACAGTACACTACACTGCCAGACAGTCTCAGATGTCGGTCAAGACAATGACAGGGCAATACAGTGCAAGACATAACATTATGCGGGTCAGTACAAGGCAATACACAGTCAAATAAAGACCAGTAAATTACAATACCCAAAACACACTGCAGTACAATGGCAAATCCCACGTGTCAGTCAAGACAATGTCAATGCAAAACGGAACACCGTGCAGGGCAGTCCAAGGCAATACCCAGTCAAATAAGAACAGCCAGTCAGAAAACCCACACTACGCTGCCGTACAATCTCAAAAAGTCTCAGATGGCAGTCAAGACAATTACAGGGCAATACAGTGCAATATGTGACACAATACAGTCCGGCGCAAGGCAATATGTAGCCAAATAAAGAACAGACAGTTAAAAAATTCACAATGCAGTGCACTACTTGACACAATGGATCAGATGGCAATCAAGATGATGACGGGGCAATACAAGGCAAGATGCGACACCATATAGGGACAGACAAGGCAATATGCAGTTGTTGCAGGCAGAGCGATTAACTTCACTCCTGAGAGAGAAGTCGAGAAACATTTAGAAACACACACAGTGATTCTCCAAAGGTAGCAGTGCACGTGATGGCGTTTTACCAGATTCCATGGCCACGTACCCCGGATTATTTACTGCATAGGGGCCAGGGTCAGAGAAGCTGACAAGGAGGCCCTCCCGTTGAGTCACGGGGCTCGGAAAGGACCCCCTTGCTTTCTAAGCTCTTTCTCAGAGAGGAGTCTAGGTGCGGCTGGATCCAACTCCTAGCCCCGGACTTGGGCAACGGTTTACCTCTAAAGGATTCTATCTGCGCCATCAACCCTTTATACCACTGAGCTAAGACTACAAGGTTTAGCGTGCTATTAGTCACTTACCGAGACTCTGTTGCAGCAAGGCACCTCTCAACCTCGAAGACTAGAACCTTAAGTGAGCTTCCCCTCTCAAGGTGAGATGCTGGCAAACAGGCTGCTGCTGTGTGGAAAGCACAAAAGGCTCTTTGGCTGTCCACGATTTATAGAGGCAGCTAATTGACTTTTAGCCATAACAGCCTGGGAAAAAAAAAATATCTAGGTCCCCACTCCGGACTGCGTATTGACTCTATTGCCAGCCATCCCCCAAAGTATGTGTCGCTCATAAGAACTCCCACTGATGGTTACGGCTTGAGCCACAGCCCAGGGGAAAACAAGGGAGTCGGGGGCGGGGGGTGGCGTCGCGGGAAACAGGAGATGACAACACCACAGCAGTCAAATAAAGGACAGCCCATTACAGGACTGCACTGCATTGTGTATTTTTTAACACAGTATCTTAAACGACAGTCAAGGCAATGACACAGCAATGCAGCACAGGACATACCTTGTACCGCTCCATATACTGTTAATTCACAGTCAAATAAACAGCCCATTACAGAACTACGCTGTATGGTGATTTTTTTAACGCAATCTCTAAAATGACAATCAAGACAGTGACAGCGCAATACAATGCAAGACACTACAGTCTACAGGGCAATACAATCCATAGTGCAGTCAAACAACAGCCAGTTACGGTACCCAGAATACGGTGCACTAAAAAGCCAGACAGTCTCAGATGTCGATCGAGACAACAACAGAGCAAGACAAAGCAATACATTACATTATACAGGCCAGCACAAGGCAATTCAAAGTCAAATTAATAACAGGCAGTTGAATAATTCACAATACGGTGCGCTACGACAGAATGGATCAAATGGCAATCAAAACAGTGACGGGGCAATACAACGCAAAATGTGACACAACAGAGGGACGGACGAGGAAATACGCAGTTCTGGCTGTCAGAGCGACTAATTTCACTCCTAAGAGAGAAGTAGTGTAACATATAGTAACATAAACACAGTGATTCAACAAAGGTGGAGTGCACGTGACAGCGCTTCACCAGATTGCACGGCCACGCACCCCGGATTATTTACTGCCTAGGGGCCAGGGTCAGACAAGCTGTCTGGGAGGCCCTCCCGTTGAGTCACGAGGCGCGGAAAGGACCCCCTTGCTTTCTGAACTCCTTCTCCGAGAGGAGTCTAGCTGCGGCTGGATCCCATCCTTGCCTTGGACTTGGTCAACGGTTTACCTCTAAAGGATTACATCTGCACCATCAACCCATTATACCACTCAGCTAAGACTGCTAAGTTTAGCATGTTATTAGTCACTTACTGAGAATCTGTTGCGGCAAGGCATCTCTCAGCCTTAAGGAACAGAACCTTACATGAGCATCCCCGCTCAATGGGAGGTGCTGGTGAACAGGCCGCTGCCTTGCAAGAGAGCTCCAAGGGCTCTTGTCCTGTTGACTATTTGTAGAGGCAGCTAATTGACTTTTAGTCATATCAGCCTAGGAAAAAAATACCTAGGTCCCCACTCCAGATGACACGTTGACTCTGTCGCCTGTGAGGAGGGGAGAAAGGGGGGAGAGGGGGAGAGGACCACACCGCTACAATGGTCAAGAACAACCGATTCAATAATTCACAATACAGTGCAGTACAATCCCAGACAGTCTAAAACAACAGTCGAAACAATGATAGACCAATACAATGCAAGACATAATACACCACGGGGCAGCATGAGGCAATACGCAGCCAGATTAAGAACAACCGATCAACACACCCACGATAGAGTGCAGTCCTGCGACAGAATGTTTCAAGTGACCGTCAAAACAACGATGGGGCAATGCAATGCCTAACAATACAGGACGCTACGATGGAACACACAACCCAAGAACTCATTTAGAAACTCACAATAAAGCGCAGTACAATCCCAGACAAGCTAAAATAACAAGCAAGACAACATCGTCAGGGCAATACAATGCAAGACAAAGTTACACAGGGCAGTACAGCACCATACACAAATAAAGAACAGCCAAGGAAAGAATTCACGGTACAGTGCCATACAATGGCAGACTATCACTCAGATGTCAGTTGAGACAACAGAGCAATACGATGCAAGGCATAACACGATACAAGGCACTACAAGACACTGCACGGTCAAAGAAACAACAACCTATTAGAGAAGTCACAATACAGTGCAGTCCTGTGACAGAACATATAAAATGACTGTTGAAACAATGACAGGGCAATACAATGCAAGATGAAACACGATATGGGGCAGTACAAGGAAAAAAACACAGGCATGTAAACAACCACCCCTTAAAAAAACACCACAACACAGTGCAGTACCATGCCAGAATATATCACTCAGGACTATTATATGGCAATACAATGCCAAATGTAACACAACACAGGGCAGCACAATGCAAAACAGAATGAAAGAACGAATAACCTGTCCAAACCCCAACATACAGGGCAGTACTATCCCACGGAGCATCAGGTGGCAGTCGAGACAGTTACAGGACAACAGAATCCGAGACGTAACATTACACAGCGCAGTACAGTGCAATAGTCAGTCAAATAAACAACCCGCAAAGGGACCCACAATACTGTGCATTCCAATGGATATGAGACAGCAGGCAAGATAACGACAGAGCAATACAGCGCACAACGTAAGACAATAGAGGACAGTATAATGCTCAGACGCATCAGATGGCAGTCAAAACAATGACGCGGCAATACAATTTGAGACCCAACACAAAGGCGGTAACACGGCAATACATGGTCAAAGATAGAACACCCGGTAAAACCCCCACGATACAGATGGCTACTGTCCAAGAGCGTCTACAATGACAGTGAAGAGAATGACGGGGCAACGCAACGCAAGATGCAGCATGATACAGGGCACTGCAAGGCAATACGCAGCCAAACCAGGAACAAACTTTTAAAAAAAAAAACACGGAATATGGAGCAGTACATACCAGAACCGATCAGATAGTCAGGGCGATTACAGGGCAATACAATTCAAGACAACACACGATACCGGGCAGGACGACACAAGATGTAGTCAAATAATGAACCGCCAATCGAAAACCCACAGACGAGTGCGCTGCAATCCCGGTCGCAGATGGCGGTTGATAAAACTGAGCGATAGAATCCAAGACTTAACATTATAGGGGGCAGTATAATGCAATAGGCAATCACATAGAGAACAACCGATTATGAAACTGACAGTACAGTTCATTACGATGACAGAATATTTCAGATATCAATCAAGACTGTTCCAGAGCAATACAATGCAAGACCTAACAATATACCGGGCGGTACAATCTGATACACAGTGAAATAAAAGCAACTGATTGTAGGACTGCACGGTACTGAGAATTTTTTTTAACACAATCTCTAAACTGACAATAAATACAGTGACAGGGCTATACAATGCGAGACGTAGCACCACACCAGACAGTACAATCCAATATGCGGCCATATAAACAACAACCAATTATAGGACTGCACCGCATTGTGAATCTTTTAACACAATCTGTAAAATGACAATCCAGACTACAACATGTCAATAGAATGCAAGACATAACAGTATAGTGGGCAAAACCAGGCAATATGCAGTCAAAGACCAGCAAATTATAGCACGGCACCGTATTGCGAATTTTTTAACTCAACATCTAAAATCACAAACGAAACAATGACAGGGCAATACAACGCAACACATAACATTGTCCGCATCAGTACAACCCAATACCCGCTCAAATAAACAGCAAACAGTTATAGGACTGCACGGGGTTGTGAACTTTTTAATGAATACACAGTCAAATAAAAAAACCAGCCACTTGTAGGACTGCAGTGGACTGAAATTTTTAACGCAACGTCTAAAATCAAACACGACAGTGACAGGACAATACAATGCAAGACGTAACAGCGTACATGGCAGTACAATGCAATACACCGTCAAATAAAAAACAGCTGATGAAGGAAGTGACAATATGGTGGCACACAATGGCAGAATACATCAGATGACAATCAAGACAACAACAGAGCCATACAATGGAAGACGTAACACCACACGGGGCACTACGAGGCAATACACAGCCACGTAAGAACCCATGAAAGACATCACAATACAGTCCAGTCCTAGGACAGATTCTCTAACGTGACCATCAAGACGACAGGGCAATACAATGCAAGACGTAACACAGGCAATATGCAGTTGTGGCGGGCGCAGTGATAAAATTCACTCCTGAGAGAGAGGCAGAGAAACATTTACAAACATAACAGCAGTGATTCAACAAAGGTAGCAGCACATGTGATGGCACTTTGCCAGATTCCATCACCACATACCCCAGATTATTTACTGCCTACGGGCCAGGGTCAGACAAGCCGTCAGGGAGACCCTCCCCGTTGAGTCACGAGGCTCAGAAAGGACCCCCTTGCTTTCTAAACTCCTTCTCGGAGAGGAGTCTAGGTGCGGCTGGATCCGATCTTTGCCCCGGACTTGGGCAACGGTTTACCTCTTAAAGGATCATATCTGCATGATCAAACCCTTTATGTCGCTCAGCTAAGATTGCGAAGTCTGGCATGCTAGTCACTTACCCAGAATCTGTTGCGGCAAGGCATCTCTCAGCCTCGAAGAGCAGAACCTTAAGTGAGCGTCCCCGGGAAATGATGGCGAACAGGCTGCTGCCTTGCAAGAAAGCTCAAAGGGCTCTTGGTCTGTCCGCTAGTTATACACTAAGCTAACTGACTTACAGTGTTTTGACTCTGTTGCCAGCCCTCACCAAAAGTTCAAATGCCACTCATAGCGACTCCTGCTGGTCGTTTTAGCTTAAGCAGCAGCCTGGGCGAAAAAGGGGGATGACATCGCAACAGCGGTCAAATACAGAACAACCGGTTAAAAATTGCACAATACAGTGCCAGACAGTCTAAAATAACTGGCAAGACAATGACAGGGCAATACAATGCAAGATCGAACCTTATACAGGGCAGTACAAGGTAACATACAATCAAACACAGAACAGACAATGAAAGAATTGACGGTACAGTGCCATACAATGGTAGAATATATCAGATGTCAGTTGCCACAATGACAGAGCAATACAAGGCAAGACGTAACGCGATACGGGGCCCTACCAGGCGATACAGTCAAAGAAACAACAACCCATGAAAGAATTCACAATACAGCGCGGTCCTAGGACATAACGTGTAAAATGACCATTGAGACAATGACAGGGCGATACGATGCAAGGTGCAGCACCATACCAGGTGGTAACAAGGCACCATGCAGCCAAATGAAGAACAACCGATTAAAAAAACCCAGCATACATTCAACTGTAATACCAGAAAAGATCAGAAGGCAGTCAAGACAATGACAGCACACTATAATGCAAGAAGTAACACAATACAGGGCAGTACAAGGCATTACACAGTCAAATAAAGAAGAACCGATTAAAAAACACACAATACAGTGTGGTGCGATGTCAGAGTAGATCAGAATGCAGTCGAGACTAAAATGGGGCAATATAATGCGAGATGTTACACAACACAGGGCGGTACGAGGCATTAGAAAGCCAAATGAAGGACAACCAATTAAAAAACCCGCAATACAATGTGGTACGAGGCCCAAACAGATCAGAAGGCAGTCAAGGCTATGACGGGGCAATATAATGCAAGACATAACACAATAGAGGGCGGTACAAGGCGTTACACAGTCAAAGATCAACCGATTAAAAAAACCACGCAATGCGGTGTGGTACAATGCCAGAATAGATCACATAGCAGTCAAGAGCGTGACGGGGCAACACGATGCAAAACCGATACTGAGCCAGGCGGAGCAATACTATTTCAAATATACAAGAATATAACACAGAACCGAATTCTTAAGCGTACGACGCAAGACCATCTCAAATGGCAGTCGAGGAAATTACTGAGCGACATAATGCAAAAACAACACGTTGCCCGGCAATGCAATACATGGTCAGATACAAAACAATCCGTTCCAGAAACAATATATCGAACAGTACAACTCCACGGTCTCAGATGGCAGTCAAGATATATGCAGAGCAATACCTTGCAAGACGTAACACAATACAGTGCAATACGATAGATACATAGGGTAACTTAAGAACGATGAATCAAAAAACCTGCAATACAGCAATTACAATGGCAGATGGCCTGAGTGGCAGTCGAGACGATTACGGGGCAATACAACACAAGACAAAACACGATACGGGGCAGTACCCTGCAAAACCATCCCAGACGGCTATCGGGGAAATTACAGAGCGATATAATGCAAAAAACATTGCCCTGCCCAACAACACAATATATGGTCACGTACAAAACAATCCGTTAAAGAAACAACATACAGAACAATACTGTGCAAGATGGTTTCAGATGGCGATTAATGAAAATACAGAGTGATGTGATGCAAAACTGAAATAGCACCAAACAATGTAATACAATTTCAAATACCCAGCCTTCAAATACACAACAAAATACTTAAGGATACAATGCCAGAGTGTCTCACGTGACAGTCAAAACAGTGACAGACCGAAATGATTTGAGATGTACCGTGATACAGGGCAGAACAATGCAATACGTGGTCAAAGGAAGAACAACCGAATAAAAAAAATCCTTAGTACCACGCAGAATGATGACAGAATATATCCGACAGCTGTCAAGACAATGACAAAGCCGTATGCTGCAAAACCAAAACACGGCCAGGCGACGCAATAGAGGTTCAAATACACAACCGTGCGATTCAAAACAAAATATGGAAGCCTACCATGCCTGATCATCTCAGATGGCAGTCAAGACAATGACTAAGCGATACGACACGAAACCGAGATACAGGCAGCCAAAGTGAAACAATTTAAAGTACAGACTGATGGAAAGCCACGCAAAACACAGAACTACACGATGCAACGCAGTCTGACGTGCCGGTCAAGACGATTACGGGGCGCTACAATACAAGACCGATACAGAGCCAGGCAATGCAATACTATTTCAAATACACAATACAACACAAAACAAACAATACATAAGCATACAATGCAAGACAGTCTCAGACAGCAGTCAAGACAGTTACAGAGCAATGCAACTCAAAACCAACACAGAGCCCGGCAACGCAATACAGTCAGATGCAGAACAATCCATCAAAGTAACAACATGGCGAACAGTACAACATGACAGTCTCAGATGGCTGTCAAAACGATGACCGAGCAATACAGCGCAAGACATAAAGGAATACAGGCGTTACCATGCTAGACCGTCTGAGACTGCAGATGAGAACACTACAGAGCAATACAATTCCAGGCTAAACACAATGCAAGGCAGTGCAATGCGAGATAATGTCACATACGGTCAGGACAATTACGGCTCCGCTTACGTGCTCAAAGGGAACAGCTCCTGGAAAGCCTGGGGCACTACGCTAACTTTTAAATGCCTTGCTGCTATTTCCAATCCTGTCCCGTCCCCTCCCCTCCCCAAGGAAGCTCCGCTGCTGGTACCTCAACTTCGCTGAGGGGCCAGGACTCTGGAGCCCTGCTGAACAAAAAAAAAAAAAAAAAAAGAGTTACCATATATCAAATCGATTCATCCTGGAGTCACTGGGTTTCCTCTTCATCATCTGCAAAAACAAACAAGGGAACCCCAATTTGCACAAAATGGTGCCATCAGGCACCATCGCATCCGTCAACACTAAGTTGTACTGCAATATCCCTCACATCATATGCGCCGTACCCTTCTGCTCACCTGCTCCTCATGGATTCTGGATTCGGACTTTGTGGCACTCTCTGGTTCTGGCACCTAAAACACACAATATTACTGTTGAGCTTACGGGAAACCACCACCCCCATGCACTACCTCTCTACTACCCAGCTCACCTCCAACGCTCGTCCGACTCCGGATGCCTGTGGTGCCTGCAAAACCAAAGACAAACACTCCACTGAGCTGCAGTGTAGTACTGGGCTATTAGACACCAACATGTCCACAACTGCCTCACTTGCTGGGACTACTCAGTGGGCGTGCAGCATCGCCCCTCTGACCGTGCGTGTCACACCAACCAAAGAAACACATGCTGAGATACCACCCAAAACCCTACAAATTCCCATCTCCCGCTCCCTCACCTTGCCTGCCCATCCTCCCGAGGCGTGCAACCTGAAGGCTTGCAAACCACCTGTAAAACCCAACCAGCATGGGTTGCTTAAAACTTGAAAATTGCTCCCTCTGAGGAAGATGTGATACTTCAGCCCATCCACCGCTGCTGACCTTGACTGACTCATCCCCATCCCCACATCCCATGTCATTCATTGCTTCAAAACTTCAAATTGAAAAGAACCAATACATACAGTACTTAAAGCCACATCTTCTCTCTAATACCATGTGCTGACTCACCTTCTTACATTGCTCTCCTCTTCTACACTGCCCTGCCAAGCTTGTCCTGTTGCATCTGCAAGAATGACATTAGAGAAATCACCCTGAGGCAGAGCAATAGAGTCATAACAACAAAAAGTCTTGCACCTTTTTACAAATACCATTTAAGGTCCAAATACAACCGTACACAAAGAAAGTAACAAAAAAAAATCCGCACCAAAACCAGCCATACCCTCTTCCACAGGAACTCTTCTTCACTACTGCTGTATTGCCTTTCCAACATGCCTCTGCTCTTTCCAAACAAAACAGAAGAGGTATCTACACAGCCTCCCGATGGCTACCCTGAGATAACTCTAACACCTTTGCCCCGATCTACATAGATTCATGTACTACATATAGACTCTCCACACGACTCCGCCCACCCTGGACACTACGCACCCAGGCAGGGCGGCCCCGAGCCAAACACTCACAGATACAGACAGACACTACACAGAACGCTATGAACGATGCGCCTCAAAGATGAGAGAAAAATCTCAGCAAGAAAGATGACACGGGGACCAAAGTCACCGTCGTGCAAGAAAATCTGTGGGATTGTGATGATGATGTCAACATGAAGACGCTCTACGGAACCCCCTGAAACAAACTGTAGAACGTGATGGTACGTAATAAGAATGGACTGTTGAGCCCACTAAGATGGACGTGCGGGGAGCCTGCCTTCAAGACCTAAGAACGTAATGACGCAGGGAAGGAGTCCCAGTCGTGGAAGTGGGCCGTCTGGAAACTTCCGAGACAAGACCGATGCATGCTTTAAGATGCTAACGCAAGAAGAGCGGCAGCCGAATGGTGCTACGCCCACGGGCCCGAGCGTTCGAGACCCTAAGGATGATGCCTGGGGCCCCACATCGTTCTCCTGGAGATCAAAGATGACCTCGAGACCCAAGAAAGGGCTAAGATACACAACACAGACCACATGAACGACATGACAACATGCACAGGCTAGAACTGCCCTGCCCGGGATGCGCTAGCGTCACACTGAACAGCAAGCAACATCCTTTTCCTTCCCAAATATGTGCCCCGACTGTGCCCCGGGACAGCCCTCGCCACTACGCTAACATCAAAGACCCCATTTTTCAATTGTCCACCTCGGCCCCTCTCCGGCACCTGACTGTCAACTTAGCTTTTGGAGGGCCAGGCATCTGAATCCTTCTTCGATGCGGTCTGCAAAAACCAGCCACCCAATACATTTCCGCAGTCACCAGGTTCCTCCTCTTCCTCTGCAAAAGGAAAAATAAAAATAATCCCAGAGGCAGCCACAGTACCAGCAATAAGCATCCTGAGAGGAGATGCCAACCTCTTCCACGACACCCTCTGCCTCACGAACGCCGTGGCGTTCTGCTTGCCCGCTCCGCGCCTATTCCGGAGTCCGAGGCTGCAGTGATAGTTATTCACAGCACCTAGGAGACCAAGAAACACAACATTACCACTTCGCTTCTGCCAAACCGCCACACCATCAACTCCTATCTTCTGGCTTCCCACGGACTCCGGGCTCTGCTGCAGACCCACAGAGTCAGCGAAGCCCTGACCCGACCTACACCAGGGGCCTGCTGCAAGCCGCAAAGGCTCCAGAGACACGACGGTACCCTGCGTACTGTGGGGGCAAGTGAACAGACGCCCCACAGCCTGGAAGAGGTTATACCTTACGGCCCTGCTGCTTTCCTGTGAAATGTGAGAACTCCATCTACGGCTGCAGACAAGATGCTCACCTGGTCCCTGCGTAGTAATCTCATCTGCCCTATTTAGAAAAATTCTATTGGTGTCTTACCTGGGATACCGCAAAGCCGGTGGAAAAAAAAAACCTCCCCAAGAAAGGTCCACCTTCAATACACTCAGGGATTCCAGGAAAATACGCCATGCCTGGAAAAGAGAAAACTATACCCTTAAACCATCTCGCTACCCCTGAAACACTCATTACAACAGGACTGACCTGAAAAAACACAAGGAAGAGAAGCAGCATACAACACCCCTCTCTACTATACATGCTACCAAACCTCACCTGGTCCTTCAGGTAGTACCACCTCCAACTTCTTATCTGCGATTCTCTAAATGGGATAACATCTCTGCCCCAGTAGCTGAGCCGCCGCCAAAGACGGGAGCGACGGAAGGACGGGCAGAGCCGTGACCCTGGAGAAGCCTGGCAGCAGAATGAGCTGCCCCAGCAGAAGCTGCGGGTTATATACCCCAGGCCCCACCCAGCACCCTTCCCACCAGCGCCTGGGAAAGGGGCCAGGCTGACCTCCACAAGGCATAGAGCCTGCCAGAGGAGCGGCCTTTTCTCACAGGCCTGAAAATTACAGCATGCAAAACACCAAAACAGAGAAAGCGACCCTTAAAGGAAGTGACAACACGTGCTCTTTTATTACCACTACGTCGATTGTGTCAGCAACGGGGCCCGGTAGGTACGTAAACTTAAACAAACTTTTTCAGGACATAGAAAGAAAGAGAAAGACATCTGCCTAACCTCCGTAGGCAAGTAGATCATTAAGCCCGATAAACATGTTTTTAAAAGAAAACACCATGTCTTCCGATTCCTTGTAAAAGAAAACCCACAATGTTAGCGGGGTCACACGTCACTTCTAGCGAGACTCCGCATATTACCCGACTTCTGCCAGAACCACGTTCTGAACAGGACTGACGGACAGAGTGCAAGCAGAGGCTTGTGCGCCGCCTGTAATACAGCAGCTGAGAAAGAACCAATGCTCTAGGCTGCAGTTCTCCTTGGCCGAGTCCGCTCCGGTGCCCTAACCATCGTTGCTGTTGCAGCTCAGGCTGGGCATTAAACCAAGTGACAGATGCTCTCTTTTACCTTCTCTCCTGAGGAAGGAAAGAACGTGAGGGAGACTTAGGAACTGAAAGAGAAACTGAACTCTTTCATAATGAAATATAAACAGAAAAGTTATACTGAGGAGAGACAACAATAACAGGAAAAAATAAAATAGAAAAAATATACACACAAGCTGGTATCAGGCTCCCAGGATGACCATCGCTTCACCAGCGGGCATGGGCAAAGTCCGAGACTGGACACGGCAATGGATTGGAACCAGATTCTGGATCTGGTTGCATAAATGCACGGATTGGGATCAAACCCTGTCAGACAGAGGAGTCCTCAGACGCCAGCCGCTGAAGGAAAGGTACCGACCCCTTCGATCCCTCCGCTTTTATACTGAGCGTGATAATGATGGGATGCAATACCCCATCAGCCAGATTCGGGTCACCGGTCCCATCTACTCTTCACTGTGGCTGCGACCCCTCTATGCTTTTCTGCTTCCGACCCTCCGACAGGGAATATATAAAAGTGAGCTGAGCTGCACTGTTACAGCAATAAGTATAAGCAAGAGCCTCTCCGCACAGCATCCCTTCGCATTAAGTGTAAATACAAGGTCTTGGCTCTCTGAAGGCAGATACTACCTGAAAAATACGCCATTATCTTCATAGAGTTCAGTTCGTTGGGAGAGACTTACCTGCAAAGTAAAGTGACTGAAAACAACACTGGTTCCGTTGTACCTCAGACCAACACATGGCTACGTAATCTCATATGCGCATTAAAAAAGAAGAAGTGGCCAAAAGTATTTATGGAGCCACGGGTCACATCTTCCCTTTATTACCTCGTGCCAAGCCACCTTTGTACCACACTTCTGTCGGGTCGGCTCCCCTGCATCACCCTGTCCATGTCATCTCTCTGCATCTGAAAAAAAACCACCAATAATATCGAACATTACCCTGACGCAGAGCAGTAGATTAATTCCAAAGGTCTTGTTTCTACTTAGGAACCCTGTTCACCTAAGTCCAACTAAGTACACCTAAGTCCAAGTGCCATCCAAAAAAAAAGTAAGCCCGCAAAAATTACACCCCACAGAAAGCAGCCTTACTGTCTTTGAGATACTGTCTCCTTCGCTAACCGTGAACACCCTCTCCAAATTAGCTCTGCTTATGCCAGCGCCCACTAATGAAACACCCAGCCACGCAGCCTCCCGAGAGCTAATCGATTCGAGACGACTACGCAAACTTTGCCTGGGTCTAGACAGATACTCATATTCACTAGAGTCTCATCCTGATTCTGCCTACCATGGACACTACGCACCTGGGCAGGGCCGCCCCAAGCCAAAC
The DNA here is from genome assembly GCF_028500815.1 of Rissa tridactyla. Classification (NCBI taxonomy): domain Eukaryota; kingdom Metazoa; phylum Chordata; class Aves; order Charadriiformes; family Laridae; genus Rissa; species Rissa tridactyla. Next base: position 127,696,567 of record NC_071468.1, on the reverse strand, counting down.
ACACACACAGTCATCGACCAACACTGTTAAGAACACCATGAAAGACACGTCTGAAAAGACGAGATAAAACTCTCAGCAAGAAGAATGACACCGGCACCAAAGTCACCATCAGGCAAGAAGGCCTGCGGGACTGTGGTGGTGATGACGTGAAGAGGCTCTACGGAAGCCCCTGAAACAAAGCATAGAACTTCAGTCCCTGATGAGAACGGATTGTCGAGCCTGACAAGATGTATGCGCAGGAAGCCTGGCTTCAGGACCTAATAACGTAACGATGCAGGGAAGAAGTCCCAGTCGCGGAAGTGGGCCATCCGGAAGCTTCCAAGACACAAGGCCAATGCACGCCTAAAGCTTCTAACGCAAGAAGAGCAGCAGCCGAATGGTGCTATGCCCACGGATCCCAGCATTCGAGACCATAAGGACGATGCCCGAGTCCTCACGCCATGCTCGTTGAGCTTAAAGATGACCTCGAGACCCGAGAAAGGGCTAAGATGCAGAACACGGACCACACAAACGACACGACAGCACACACAGGCTGAAATTGCCCTGCCCGGGACGTGCTAGCATCACACTGAGCAGTAAGCCACATGCTTTACCTTCCCAAAGGAGACTGTGCCCCGGGACAGCCCTCGCCACTATGCTAACATCAAAGACCCCATTTTGCAATTGTCCACCTCGGCCCCTCTCTGGCGCCTGACTATTTACTTAACTTTTGGAGGCCCGGGTGGCATCCAAATCCATCCTTGATGCAGTCCGCAAAAACCAGCCACCCGATGCACTCCTGTGGTCACCAGCTTCCTCCTCTTCCTCTGCAAAAGGAAGAGAAAAAAACAATCCCAAAAGCAGCCACAGCACCAGCCATACGCAGCCTGACAGGAGATGCCTCCTCCACAACACCGTCACCCTCCTGAATGCCGTACCCTGCACGCTGTGGGGAAAGGCGACGAGCCATCCCACACCCTGAAAGACATTATACCTTACGTCCCTCTTCCTTTCCTGAGAAATCCGAAAACTCCATCTACGGCCGCAGACAAGATGCTCACCCAGTCCCTGCAAAGTGATCTCATCATCTGCCCGATTGAGACAAACTCTATTGGCATCTTACCTGGGATACAGCAAAACCAGTGAAAAAGAGAAACCAAATAAAGTTCAGTCTTCAATACAGTCAGGGATTCCAGGAAAATACACCGCATCTGGAATAAAGAAAGCCATACTGTTAAACCATCCCACCGCCTCTGAACACTCATTACAACGTGACTGACCTGAAAACCTACAAGGAAGAGAAGCAGCATACAACACCACTCTCTACTATACACACTACCAAACCTCACCTGGTCCTGAAAGTCTTACCATCTCCAACTTCATACCTCCGATTCTCTAAATGGGATAACATCTCCGCCCCAGGAGCTGAGCCACCTCCAAAGCTGCAAGCGACGGAAGGACCGGCATAGCTCTGACCCTGGAGAAGCCCGGCAGCAGAATGAGCTTCCCCAGCAGAGGCCCTGGTTCCTGTACCCTGGGCCCCGCCCACCCCCCTTCCCACCATCACTGAGGAAAGGGGCCAGGCCCACCGCCAGAAGGCATAAAGTCTGCCAGAGGAGTGGCTGCTCCTTTTCTCACGTGCTTGACGATTACATCATGCAAAACACCAAAATGGAGAAAGCGGCCCTTACAGGAAATGGCAATACATGCTCTTTTACTACAGCTACATCACTTGTGTCAGCAATGGGACCGGCTAGAGAAGTAAACTTATTTAAACTTTTGCAGGGCGTAGATAGAGATACATGTCATGCTAACCTACACAGGAAAGTAGATCATTAAGCGCAATAACAATATTTTTTTTATCAAGACTCAACATGCTTTAGATTCCTCATAAAAGAAACCCCACAATGGGTCATACAGCACTTCTAACAAGACCACGCATATTACCCAACTTCTGCCAGAACTGTATTCTGGATAGGACCGACAGTCAGATTACAAGCAGAGGCTTGTACGCTGCCTGTAATACAGCAGCTGAGAAAGAACTGATGCTTTGGGCCGCCGCTCTCCTCGGCTGAGCCCACTCCGGTACCCTAACTGTCGTTGCTGTTGCAGTTTAGGCTGGGCATTAAAACAAGCAACAGATGCTCCCTTTTAACTTCTCTCCCGAGGGAGGAAAGAATGAGAGGCATTTATCGATTGAAAAAGGAGCTGAGCTGTAATGAAATATTAACAGAAAAATAATACCAACAAAAGACAACAGTAACAAGAAAACAAGGAAATATATACAACATATACACAACACGGTATCAAGCTCCCACGGTGACCATCGCTTCACTGGCAGGCACAGGGAAAGTCCGAGACTGGAGTCAGCAAAGGATGGAAACTGGAGTCCAGGTCTGGTGGCACAAACACATGAATCGGGATGAAAGGATGACAAACGGACAGAGAAGTCCTCGGACGCCGGGCGTTGAAGGAAAGGTACCAACCCCTTCGATCCCTCTAGCTTTTATACTGAGCACGATGAGGATGGGATGGAATACCCCGTCAGTCGGATTCGCGTCACCGGTCCTGCCTGCTCTTCACCATGGGTGCAACCCCTCTACGGTCTTGCACTTCCGACCCTCCAACATCGTGTGCACAGTTACCTAACAGAGGTTGTTACAGCAATAAGTATAAGCACTAACCTCTCCGCATAGCATCCCTGGGCATTAAGTGTAAATATAAGGTCTTAGCACTTTGGAAGCTGATACTACCTGGAAAATACGTCATTATCTTCAGAGAGTTCAGTTAGAAGAGATTTACCTGAAAAGTAAAATTACTGAAAGGAAAACTGGCTCTGTTGTACCTCAGACCAGCACATTCACACATAGCTATGCAACCTCACATTCACATGAAAAAAAAAAAAGTACCCAACTATCTTCATAGAGGCGCCAGTCACATCTTCTCTCTAATACCACTTGCCAAGCCACCTCTGTACAGCGCTCCTCTTGGCTCCCCTGCATCACTCTGCACATCTCATCTCTCTGCATCTAAAGAGAGAAGGAAAAAAATCAAAAACATTACCCTGATGCAGAGCTTAATTCCAAAGGTCTTGTTTCTACTTCGGAACACTGTTCAATTAGATCCAACTACAACCTGCCATCAAAAAAAAAAGCAGCCCACAAACATTACACCCCACACAAAGCAGCCTGAACATCTTTGAGATATTATCTCCTTCGCTATCCGTGAACAGCCTCTCTGATGTAGCTCTGCTTATGCCAACACCCACTAATGAAACACCCATCCACCCAACCTACTGAGAGCAAATCAATTCCTGATGACTATGCAACCTTTGCCTCAGTCTCAACAGATCCACATATTAACTACAGACTCTCATCACTATTATGCCTGCCCTGGACTCTACACACCCAGGCAGGGGGGCTCCAAGCCAGACACACACACAAACACAGCCCAACACTACAAAGAACACTAAAAACAATGCGCCTCAAGGATGAGAGAAAACTCTCAGCAAGAAGGATGACACTGGGACTGAAGTCACCGTTGGGGAAGACGACCTAGAGACTGTGGTGGTGATGTGAAGAGGCTCTACGGAAGCCCCTGAAACAAAGTTTAGAACCTCGTCTGTGATAAGAAGGGACTGTCGAGACCAATAAGATGTATGCGCAGGAAGCCTGGCTTCAAGACCTAAGAACGTAATGACATAGGGAAGAAGTCCCAGTCGCAGAAGCGGGCCATCCAGAAGCTTCCGAGACGCAAGAACGATGCATGCTTTAAGCTTCTAACGGAAGAAGAGCGGCAGCCGAATGGTGCTGTGCCCATGGGTGCGGGTGTTCCAGACCCTAGGGATGGCGCCTGAGGCACCATGCCGTGCTCCTGGAGCTTAAAGATGACCTTGAGACCCGAGAAGGGTCTAAGACACAGAACACAGGCCACACGAAAGACAGGACAACACACACAGGCTGGAACCGCCCTGCCCGGGAATGCCAAACAGTAAGCCACATCCCTTACGTGCCTAAAGGAGACTGCGCTCCAGGACAAACCTCTCCCCTATGCCAACTTCAAAGACACCTTTTTGCAGTTCTTAACCTTGTCCCCTCTCGGGCGCCAGTCTCTCAACTTAGCTTTCGGAGGGCCAGGGGCCCGAATCCATCCTTGAGGTAGTCCACAGAAAACAGCCATCCAATACGTTCCTGTGGTCACCAGCTTCCTCCTCTTCCTCTGCAAAAGAAAAGGAAAAAAACATTACCCCAAAAGCAGCCACAGCACCAGCAATAATCATCCTGAGAGGAGATACCAACCTCTTCCACAACATCCTCAGCCTCATGAACGCCAAGACATTCTGCTCGACCGCTCCGTGCCAATTCCAGAGTCTGACGCTGCGGCAACAGTTATTCACAGCACCTAAGAGACCAAGAAATGCAACATTAGCACTGCGCTTCTGCCAAACCACCAGTCCCGTGCTCCTCCTCGATACTACCCGGCTCACCTCAAATGCGAGAGCCTAGAACACACCAGGCTCCAGCAACACACAAACCCAACTGCAATACCTGTCCGAGAAGGACTCATGAACCCAGCTCCCTTTTCTAGCCCTCCCCCAGTGCCAAGCCCCTCTCTTCTCCCTGACCCATCAGGGAATGAGCCCCACTTCTTCCCCACAGCTCCCACCCTTTATTTGCCAGCCTGAACACCCAGCGTCGGACGCTTCTCGGGAGCCACTCTTCCCAGCCTCTCCCTGCGTTCTGACACCACCTCCTATCTTCTGTCTTCCCACGGACTCCGGGCTCTGCTACAGACCCACAGAGTCAGCGAAGCCCTGACCCGACCTACAACAGGGGCCTGCTGCAAGCCACAAAGGCTCCAGGGACACGGCGGTACCCTGCGCACTCTGGGGGAAGGCGACGAGGCACCCCGCATCCTGCAATATGTTATGCCTTACATCCCTGCTGCTTTCCTGAGAAATGTGAAAACTCCATCTACAGCTGCAGACAAGATGCTCACCCAGGCCCTGCAAAGTAATCTCATCACCTGCCCAACTGAGACAAATTCTATTGGCAGCTTACCTGGGATACGGCAAAGCTAGTGAGGAAAAACAAACAAACAATAAAGTTCCATCTTCAATACACTCAGGGATTCCAGGAAAATACGCCGTGCCTGGAAAAGAGAAAGCTGTACCCTTAAACCATCTCACCGCCCCCGAATGCTCATTACAACGTGACTGACCTGAAAAACCCCAAGGAAGAGAACCAGCACATGAGGCTGCTGTCTACTATACATGCTGCCAGACCTCACCTGGTCCTCAAGGTCTTACCACCTCCAGCTTCCTACCTGCTATTCTCTAAATGGGCTAACATCTCCGCCCAAGGAACTGAGCCAGCTCCAAAGCTGCAATCGACTGAAGGACCAGCAGAGCTCTGACCCTGGAGATGCCTGGCAGCGGAATGAGCTGCCCCAGCAGAGGCTCTGGGTTATATACCCCGGGCCCTGCCCACTGCCCTTCCCACGAGCACCTGGGAAAGGGGCTGGGGCAACAAGGCATAGAGCGTGCCAGAGGAGCAGCTGCTCCTTTCCTCACAGGCCTGAGAAGTACAGCATGCGAAACACCAAAACAGAGAAAGCAACCCTTAGAGGAAATGACAATACGTCCTCTTTTATTACAACTACATCAATTGTGTCAGCAATGGGGCCCAGTAGGTAAGTAAACTTAATTAATCTTTTGCAGGGCATAGACATAAAGAGAAAGACGTCATCTTGACCTAAATAGGCAAGAAGATCATTAAGCATAATAACAATATTTTTAAATCAAGACTCAATGTCCTTTAGTTTCCTCGTAAAAGAAACCCCACAATGAGTCATACAGCATTTCTAGCAAGACAACGCATATAACCCAACTTCTGCCAGAACTGTGTTCTGGATCAGACCGGCAGACAGAGCGCAAGCAGGAGCTTGTACGCTGTCTGTAATGCAGTGGCTGAGAAAGAACCAAGGCTTGTGGCCGCCGCTCTCCTCGGCCGAGTCTGCTCCCATGCCCTGTCCATCCTTGCTGCTGTGCCTTACGCCGCGCAGTAAAACAAGTGACACGTGCTCCCTTTTAACTTCTCTCCTGATGCAGGAGAGAAGAGAGCGAGACTTAGGGACTGAAAGATAAACTGAACTGTAATGAAATCTTAACAGCAAAATAATACCAAGAAACAACAACAGTAACAAGAAAATAATTAAATGCATACAGGACATACACAACCCGATACGTAACTCCCAGGATGACCACTGCTTCACTGGCAGGCACGGGGAAAGTCCAGGACCGCACTCGGTGACAGACTGGAACCGGATTCCAGACCCGGTTGCATAAATGCACAGATCGGGGTCAAAGGACAATGAACAGACAGAGGAATCCTCAAAGGCCAGACAACAGGTACCGACCCGTTCGATCCCGCTGCTTTTATACAGAGCGTGATGATGATGGAATGCAATACCCCATCGGTCAGGTTCGGGTCACCGGTCCTGTCTTCTCTTCACCGTGGGTGCGATCCCTCTACGCTTTTCTGCTTCCGACGGGGCATATATAAAAGTTAGCTGCACTGTGCTGTTATAGGAATAAGTATAAGCAAGAGCCTCTCTGCACGGCATCCCTTCGCATTAAGTGTAAATATAAGGTCTTGGCGCTCTGAAGGCAGATACTACCTGAAAAATACGTCATTATTTTCAGAGAGTTCAGTTCATTGGAAGAGACTTACCTGCAAAGCAAAGTGACTGAAAACAACACTGGTTCTGTTGAACCTCAGTCCAGCACTTCCACGCATGGCTACGTAACCTCACATTCACATGAAAAAAAAGTGGCCAAATGTATTCGTGGAGCCGCCGGTCACATCTTCCCTTTAATACCTCAGGCTAAGCTACCTTTGTCCTGCGCTCCCGTCGGCTCCCCTGCGTATCCCTGTCCATCTCATCTCTCCGCATCTGAAAAAAAAAAAAAACAACACACCAACATCAAACATTACCCTGATGCAGAGCAGTAGCTTTATTCCAAAGGTCTCCTTTCTACTTAGGAACCCTGTTCACATAAGTCCAACTACAGCCTGTCATCCAAAAGAGAGAAGCCTGCAAACATTACACCCCACACAAAGCAGCCTGAACATCTTTGAGATACTGTCCCCTTCACTAGCCGCAAACACCCTCTCCGACGTGGCTCTGCTTATGCCAGCGCCCGCTAATGAAACACCCGTCCACGCAGCCTCTCGAGAGCTAATCGATTAGAGATAACTATGCAACCTTTGCCTGGGTCTAGGCAGATCCTCATATTCACTACAGACTCTCATCGTGATTCTGCCTACCCTGTACACTACACGCCCGGGCAGGGCAGCCCCGAGCCAAACACACACAGACTGACGCTACACAGAACACTACGAATGACGCGCCTCAAGGATGAGAGAAAACTCTCAGCAAGAAGGATGACACCGGGACCAAAGTCACCATCAGGCAAGACGACCTGTGGCACTGTGATGGTGACGATGCGAAGAGGCTCCACAGAACCCCCTGAAACGAAGTGTAGAACTTCACAGTTCCTGAGAAGGGACTGTCGAGCCTGACAAGATGGACATGCAGGAAGCCTAGCTTCAAGACCTAAGAACATAACGACACAGGGAAGAAGCCCCAGTTGCTAAAGTGGACCGTCCGGAAAGTTCCAAGATGCAAGACCGATGCATGCTTTAAGGTTCTAAGGCAACAAGAGAGGCAGACGGTTGGTGCTATGCCCATGGGTGCAGGCGTTTGACACCATAATGATGGTACCCGATGCACATTCCATGCTCCTGGAGCTTAAAGATGATCTTGAGACCCAAGAAAAGGTCTAGAATGCAAAACACAGACAACACAATCGACATGGCAACACACACAAGCTGGAACTGCCCTGCCCAGGATGTGTTAATATAATACTGGACAGTAAGGTACATTGTTTACCTGCCTAAAGGAGACTGTGCCCCGGGACAGCCCTCCCCGCTACGCTAACGTCAAAGACCCCATTACACAATTGTCAGCCTCCGCCCCTTTCCGGTGCTGGTCTCTCAACTTAGCTTTTGGAGGGCTACCATCTGATTCCATCCTTGACATAGTCCACAAAACACAACCATCTGATACATTCTTGCGGTCACCGGCTTACTCCTCTTCCTCTGCAAAAGGAAAAGAAAAAAATAATCCCAAAAGCAGCTACAACACCAGCAATAAGCATCCTGAGAAGAGATGACGACCTCCTCCACAAAACCCCTCGAGCCTCCTGAACGCTGGTGCAGTCTGATTGCCTCCTCCACACCAATTCCAGAGTCGGATGCTGCAGTGACAGTTATTCACGGCACCTAAGAGACCAAGAAACACAACATTTGTACTTCACTTCTGCCAAACCACCAGTCCTGTGCTCCTCCTCGATACTATCCAGCTCACCTCAAATGCGAGAGCCTATAGCAGACCAGACACCATCAACAACCAAACCCAATGACAAAACTTGTCCAAGAAAAATGCATGAACCCGCCTCCCTTTCCTAGCCATCCCCTAATGCCAAAACTTTAGAAACTCCCTCCCTTCTCCTGAACCATCAGGGAAGGAGGCTTACTGTTCCCCCACAACTGCTCCTCAGGACCTGCTCTTCTGAGCCCTACCCTGTGTTTGGCAGACACCTCCTGTCTTCTGCCTTCACAGAGACTCCGGGCTCTGCTACAGACCTGGAAAACCAGGAAAACTGTTACAGAACCTACCGGTAACCGCCTGCAAACCGCAAAAGCTTCAGGGCCACTGTGATACCCTACATGGTCTGGAAGAAAACAGTAGCCGTCCCTGCTGTTATGACCCTGTTGCTTTCTCAAAACAGATAAACTCAATATATGGATACATACAAGACAGTCACGCTAAATCCTGCTCCAATATCTCATAACGCATCTGATTGAGACTAACAAAAACACCAACTAACATAGTGTACATCAAAATTAGAAAAGAGTACAAAATTTTATCTTCAATGAAGTCAGAAATTACAATAAAACACACCACCTGCCATAAGCAAAAAAAGAACACATACTATTAAACCATTTAAACAAACTAAATGCTCCCTATAAAACTAAATATATGGGGGGAAAAAAAAAAAACAAACATACATCTCCACTTTCTATGGCAACCACCCTTACATTGAAAAATCTTACCTCTGACGTCTTACCTATACTAGTTTAAACACTAAAACAAGCCTTCCCCAACAGCTGCACAAGCTCTAAAACAACGCTTAAGAAACATCAGAGCTCTAACCATGGAAAAGCCCAGCACCAGAATGAGCTCCTGACCTGAAGCTGTGGCTCATATACCCTGGGCCCCGCCTGCGGCCCTGAGGCCCCGCCCACCATCTTTCCCACAATCCCCTGGGTAAAGGGTGGGGCCAACCCCCAGAAGCATAAAAGCAGCTGAAGGTGCAGTAGGTGTTGTTATTTGCTTTAAGTTTATGAACTACAAAGTACTGAAGAGTAACCCTTGCTAGAAAAAACATTATCTGCTTGTCCTCTACAGCTACATCTATTACATCAATGATATGTCCAGGTAAGCAATTAAATTATTTTTTTACAGAATGTAGATAGAAAAAAAATAAATGTCAGACTAATCTCTATAGCAAAGTAGCTTATTCAATGAAATGATAACATTATTATTAAAACTTACATACTTAAGTGTCCTTCAAGAAAAAAAATACAAACCCAAAACCAATATATTACTGTGGGGTCATTCCTTATTTCTAGCGAGACCGTGTGTGCTACTGAACTTCTGCCAGCAAGCCCTTCTTGGATGGGAGTGAGTAACAGAATCAGATTCTGTAAGAAAACTTTCTCAAAAACATTTTCCTCTGTGAAATAAGGTATTTACTGTAAATTACTGGCAATTTCAAGTCATGTTGATAATCTCTCTTTGACTTTTTACTCAACAGCGCTACTTGAGTCCCAACATACAGAAAGCAACAAAAAAGTATGGAAATACAAGTCACGTATTTCCTGAACCTGCATAAAACACCCTAATTAACATCTAAGTAGCTAGAAGAAAAACAAATTGTAAAAGGCAGCAAAAATCATCATAGTGGACATATGGATTGAAGTAGATGAAGGCTAAGAGGAGACCTGAGACTATGGTGGACATCTTTAGGAAACCCAGTACAAAGTAGAAAAATATTATAACACAGAAACCAAACACAAGGCTCTAGACCACATAGATGACTTTGGAAAAGGTTCTCGCAGAAAAAGATGCGTTATCGCATGGATTAGAGAGGTCCTGAAGGAGCCAGAGAAACTAAATATATCTTGGGATGCGATGAGATCATCAGGGAATCGAGCAAAGTACAATTGTCCTCAGGGGACCGACTTCAGGCGCACCAAAAGCAAGAAAGAATAGGAAGACTGATGGCGTTAACCGTTGCAAACTTGGGAAAGGTTCTGAAGGGGAAAAAAGGGGTGCAAAGTGCGCTCCAGAGCTAAAATGAGGTTCTAGTGCTTAAGGGATTGTCGCGATTTTGTCCAGATTGGCCAATCAGAACAACAGATGGCCCTTCCCCCCTCCCTCCCTCCTCAGAAAGGAGAGGAAGAATTAGGAGACTTATGAGTTTAGAAAAAGAACTAAACTACTTTAATTTTTATTGTTTGGTTATTATTTACTATTCTCTTGTTTAATATTATTTTCATTAAAGAAAAAAGTATTGTATATATATAAAACCATATCCAGCTCCCAGGATGACGATCACGTCACCAGCAGACACAGGGTAAGTCCCAGACTGGAGTCAGTGACGGACAGCAGCTGAATTCCAGAACTAGAGTCAGGAGTCTCGGATCGGGATCAAAGGCAGACAAACAGTGTCCTCTTCAGATGTCGGCCATTAAAGAAAAAGCGACCCAGAACCCCCTTGCCCCTTTGATCCCTCAACTTTTATACTGAGTGTGATGCAGATGGGATGGAATACTCTGTTGGTCAGTTTTGGGTCACCTGTCCCATCTCCTTCTCCCTGCAGGTGTGACCCCTCTACGCTTCTCTGCTTCCGACCCTCTAATGGGGCAAGCACCAGAGTTAGCTGACCTTGGTTGTTACAGCAATAAGTCTAAGCAAGAGCTTTTGTGCATACCATTCCTTGGTATAATCAGGACTTATCACTCTGAGAGTAAACAGTTGCTGAACAATATTCTGTCAATTTCAGACTTCAGTCAGTTAGAAGAGGCCCAGCTGAAAAGTAAAATTACAAATCAGAAAATTGATTCTGTTTTACCTCAAACCAGGACAGGGATGTCTTACGAGAGCTCGGCGATGGTAGCGGACGAGTCCCCACCTGAGAGACCGAATAAGCCTCACAGATAACAAGACAGAACTCCGAAGGGAATTTTGACCAAGTACAGATGATGTCAGGGGACAGAATAAAGGCATCCTAAACATCAAAGAAGTTGTTAAGGGTGCTCTGGAGAGCACAAAAAGAACAAAATCAAAAGGGAGCTGAAGTGCTGTGGGGTATAAGAAAGGACTCGGAAGACAAGGCTTTAAAAAGCGGAGGCGTTCTGAGGGGGTAGGGTAGGAAAAAAAGGCTCGGACATGCAGCAAGGCTTTAGGAGCCTCAGGAAGGGGTATGGACAAACTACAGATGAAGGAGTGGAAGCGGAACTCCGTGGAGATGCCCTCGATGGTGGAAAGAAAGATGAAGGGGCGCCACGTAGCAAAGAAACACGGGAGGCTCTGATAGAACAAGAGAGAGGGAAAGGGAGATAAAATGCTATGAGGAGCTGTGGAGCTCCAGAAAGGTCTCGGGAGGCTTGGTGAGGGTGAAAAAAGGGGCATCGAGGGGTGCTGATAGACAAAAGAAGGCTGAGGGGAGGACTAGGAGGAACTTGGATGATCGTCTGAGGGGAGTACGGGTGTTCCCGGGTGGCTGGAGACGAAATACGGGAATCCTAGGTAGCACAGAGAAACAAATGAGTGCACTACATCTCAAAGACGGACCCACCGAAAATGCTATGAGATGCATGCCAGTTGCCGGGAAACCCCTGAGGGGCATCGTGACTGGGAGAGAAAAGTCCTGACGGAACCAGAGAGACAGAAAAGCGACAGGGAACGTGATGATTAAATCTGGAGGGGATCCAGACCGAGTAAACGTTGCCTTGGAGGCCAGGGAACTAATAGCTGCACGGCTATAAGGAGGAGAGGACAGAAGAACAGTGTTGGGTGTTGAAGAACAGCCGAGAAGACCCTCCTGCCGAGCAGTGACATTCAGACCGGAAGGCCTTGCTTCCTAAACTCCTTCTCAGGGAGGAGTCTAGGTGCAGCTGGATCCAGTTTTAGCCTCCGACTGTAAAGAACAGTTCGGCAACAAATTCTGTCACAGACTTGCTTTAATACGGCTCGAGCTGAGGGACCCCCTCGATGCTTTTCCTGTGCTTTATGAAGCCTCACCATCTATGACATAAGCTATTCCTGCCCGTGTTCACGTGACAAGCGCGTGTCTCTTCTCCAATTGAATTGTTCAGCCCTTACATGTCCTTTTCGATGACTGGAGTTTTGATGCAAGTGCTTTGACCTTCTCACTCGGTTTTCTGATCTCTCTGTCCCATCTCACAGCTGTATCTCAGCCTTCTGCTGACTCAGGAGAGTAAGGTCCCTTTCTTCGTTTCCGAGAATTAGAGTTCCCTTTCCTTTGATCGTAACGGTCACTCAAATTTGTAACGTTAAGCATATGCTCTTCATCAATATTACTTATACAATTTCATTGTGTTAGTTAAGTTCCAATATATCAAATTCAAACACAACTACTATGCACCCTTCTTGGACTAGGGAGGAGCTCAGCCAAAGTCTGATATGCTGCTAGATTACATACACACTAAACTAGGCGGGTGTGTTGATCTGCTTGAGGGTAGGTTGGCTCTGCAGAGGGATCTGGACAGGCTGGACCGATGGGCTAAGGCCAGTGGTATGATGTTCAACAGGGCCAAGGGCCGGGTCCTGCACTTGGGTCACAACAACCCCATGCAGCGCTACAGGATTGGGGCCGAGTGGCTTGAAAGCTGCCCGGCAGAAAAGGACCTGGGGGTGTTGGTGGACAGCCAGCTGAATATGAGCCAGCAGTGTGCCCAGGTGGCCAAGAAGGCCAACAGCATCCTAGCCTGTATCAGGAATAGTGTGGTGAGCCAGACTAGGGAAGTGATCGTCCCCATTTAGTCGGCACTGGTGAGGCCCCACCTCGAGTACTGCCTTCAGTTTTGGGCCCCTCACTAAAAGAAGGACAGTGAGGTGTTGGGGCGTGTCCAGAGAAGGGCTACAAAGCTGGTGAGGGGGCCGGAGGACAAATCTTATGAGGAACGACTGAGGGAGCTGGGGTTGTTTAGCCTGGAGAAGAGGAGGCTGAGGGGAGACCTTATCACCCTCTACAACTACCTGAAAGGAGGTTGTAGAGAGATGGGGGCTGACCTCTTCTCCCTGGTGACAAGTGATAGGATGAGAGGAAACGGGTTCAAGTTATGTCAGGGGAGATTTAGATTGGATATTAGGAAACATTTTTTCACTAAAAGGGTTATTAAACATTGGAATAGACTGGCCAGGGAGGTGGTGGATTCACCATCCCTGGAGGTGTTTAAAAAAAAGGGTAGATGTGGTACTTAGGTGTAGGAATGTATCTGAGAGAAAATGGTCACGTGAGCCAGCCTCCCTACTATGAGAGATTAGATTAAGAGCAAAACAGGTGGTAGAAGATGGAATTAGTACATGGGAAAAATGGGAACTGAGAAGGTAGAAAACATGTTGTGCTAATGACTAAGCAATTTACTATGTGAATTCTTGTAACCGATCTGATCTGTGAATGAACTGCATGGACAGCGTGTGGACAGTGTAACTAGCTAATCAGAAGTAAGCAAGTGGCATGTACGGCTACAACACAGAGTATAAAAGATTATGATCTGTGCTTAATAAATGGCTTCTGTTGACTCACGTTGGATCGTCTGGAGTCCAGTTATTTCTCCTCAGATGGTGACCCCGACGTGGTACCGATCGGCACTTGGCTTGAGCAACGGAATGCGAGGGGCGGAAGACCCAGAAGGAGATCCACCGGCTGGAGGACGGCTCAGCTGGACTGAGACCGGGCGGATTGGGTGGCAATCCGGAATAGAGGAAACAGACGATGTGGCCACAGACACCCAGAGAGAGGTGAGCAGCTGGGGCAGGAGATGGGGCAACAAGTAACAAAAGAAGACGGGGCTATATTAAGACTTCTCCTGCATATCCCCTTTAAGAGAGGGGTGAAATACGATGAGTGTATGCTCCGAAGGTTGTTAACCTGGTGCAGAGAGAACGGATTCGCACCAGAGCCCCAGACAGCTTTTAAACCATAAATATGGGAGGCTGTTGGGAAAAAACTGTGGGAAGTGATAAGTAAAGGAGACAAAGAGGCATCACCGTTAGCGACGACATGGTGGTTGGTGTTATCAACCTTACAAGCTATGAAGGCGGAGCGAGCCACAGCAGCTGGGGCTTTTGCAGCATTACAACCCACGGGAGGGGGATCGAACAGGCCAGGTCCGAAGGTCTGGGACGATCCCCTGCTGATCCCCTCTGCTCCACCTGAGGCCGATGGAGGAGGCAGACTGTCAGCAGAGAAGGACAGAGCTGGAGCTGTTTGCTCCTGCCATGGCTCGCCTCGCCCCCTCCCCTCCCCAGTCGCCTCCCTGAGATAGAAGTGCTGGTTTTGTATGTCTGCTGTGTAAGTGTGTGTGGGCGCCAGCTTATAGCTGCTGATCAGCATGTGTGCTACTGTTTGCTTTTTGTTGTGTGCAGTGTCGTTAGGTGACTCCACTTGAGCAGGTGTTCTGCCCGGTGTGGTACTGTTCTCATATGCAACTAGGGCTGACACTCCGTCAAGTGAAGAAGTTTGTATATACACAATGTTTAGACGTAAGGCGAGCGCGCCCCAGGTAGATACACCAGGATGGGCTGTAGAACCGATGGAAGTCCTGAAATATTGGGGGAGTTTTCACCAGCCGACAGGTTTACGGTCTTGGGAACGGCTCGTCCGTGCAGGGAGTATAGCTGGTTGTTTGTCTATAAGATCATGGTTGATTGGGAAAAGGAGTTGAGCCAAAATCTATAGGATGCTCCGTAGGAAAATGAGAAACTGAGCTCTTGTTGCAAAGGCAGACTTTTATGTCAGTCGTAAGTGATGGAAGGGAAAAAAAAAAAAGAAAAAAAAGAAAAAAAGAGGGGGGAAAAAAAAAAAGAAACCAAACAGGAACAATTAGATGGGAAATGTGCCACATTAGCACAAATGTATGCCATACGCATTACGGGAAAGCATCAGAAAAAGAGAAATAGGACACCTGATTCAAAGCAGTACCATAGAGATATGTTTTTGGTTTTTTCCTATATGTGTATATGTTATTGCATGCCTTAGTAGATTGCTCTGTGTTATACCCTGCGAGACTAAAATGAACCCAGCAGAAGCGGTCTCTTGAGAAAGGGGGGGGAATATGGGAAAGCAACGGAAGATCGGTGAGGAGGATTGTAAATACACTCAAGGGACGCACACCTGGGTGCTGGAAAACACATATATCACACCAATTGTTATTCAGTCTCAGGTGCTGGCAAGAAAAACATTTGGATGACATAAGCCTGTAATGGACTCACAGACACCTTATCTAGCTGCTTGAGAATCTTGGCCTGTTGTGGAAGAAGATCAAAGCGCAGTACCAGCAAGAACAGGGAGTCCACATGCGATCTTGCTAACAAGGACTCTCTTGCTGCCAAGGATTCTTGCTAACAAGGACTCTCTTGCTGCCAAGGATAAGTTTAACAATGCCACTAGTACAGCTATTTCTGAGTTATTGCTAGATGTAGATAGTATTCGATATGCGACGCTGCAAAACAGAACTGCTACTGATTTTTTGTTTTCAGCTCACAGACACGGTTAAGATTTTAAAGGACTGTATTGTATGAATCTAAGTGACCACTCCAAATCCATCCATGCCCAGTTGCAGGAACTGCACTGACCGAACCAGCGACTTGTGGAGACCACTGGGTGAAATCTCTTTGCTGGATGGACGTGGGGGTGGGGTTGGTTGAAGCAAATTATACTCATGGCCTGTGTGGAAGAAATTTGTCTGTTATGTTTAGTATGCTGTTTGCCGTGTTTAATAAGCATTACATGATCAGTTGTAGATGCCGCTTTGCATCGTACCCTTGTACGAGTTGTAGAATATGTTGTTCTAAAAACTATGTGTGTATCCATGAGAACCTGACCTTCACAGAAGAAGATAACAAGAAGGGATTACAACAATGTAGTGATGTATCAGACAGCCGCTGTTAGCAAAGCTGGATCATGAATTTGGTGAGACTCGCTGCATACGCTGGCCATGCGTGCAGCGACTCTGGCCTGTACTTTTCTACTCAATCCAGTGCAGGAGAGTCTGGTGGGACTTGCTGCGTGCACTGGCCGTGCATGCAGCGACTCTAGCCTGTACTTTTCCACTCAGTCCAGTGCAGGATATAGGGGGGCTGTCTCGAGTCAGAGAGGGGGAAAGAGACATGAGCGTACTTTGAAGATACAGGGGATGCCCTGAAGCACTGTGTCTGCCCCACCCATAAGTTTTATGTTCATTAACCCCAACAGCTCAGAAGACATTACAGCATGTTGCAAGATAAGATATAGTCTACTACTGCTGCAAGATGCATTGAACACCTTCCTACAAGAATTTCAACTTTATGCCCTGATAGGACAGTGGGATGATGCACTCGCAAAGAGCCTGACTGCATTTGCATTAGAGTGGGTATTTTTGCCAATTATCAGCAACTGGCTCCTCTGCTATCATTTGCGGGGGTTAACCCGCTTACACCTGATGAACTTCGGCAATCCGATGTTATGCGCATTATGGAATTTGGACATGTTTCAGTTGATTTGTTTTCTCACTTTATTGTAGCTACTGCTCATACAGGAGAGAAGGCTTGTGATGTTATTCGACATTGGTTGCAATGCATTGCAGTCATGGGAGTACCGAAAACTATAAAAACTGATAATGAACCAGCTTATGTGTCCGCTACAGTACAGGTCTTTTTTTTTTTTTTTTTTTTTTTACAGATATGGGGTATTAAACATGTCACCAGTATTCCTCATTCCCTGACTGGGCAAGCAATTGTGGAGCATATGCATCATACTTTAAAAACCATGCTTGCTAAACAAAAAAGGGGGAATCCCATAGGTATGACACCTCAAGAGTGACTGTATAAAGAAACTCATGTTTTAAATTTTCTAAACATGTCTTCTTTGTTATCCACAGCAGTAGATCAACATTTTGTAAGAACTGTTGAATGGCCTGAACAACCAAAGGTGTATTATAAGCACCTTAAATCGGGGTGCATGCTAACCACAGATAATACTGCAACAAATAGAAGTTGTGAGCGAGACAATTCTGTAATGATTTGTACTTCTCATCCGTATGTTTGCTTTGGCTCAAAATGCAAGTATACGAGAATATAATCAGTCTTATTGTGTAAATTTAACGCGAGTAAGGTATAAAACAGCAGTAATATGGATAGGGAACTGGCAAAATGCATTAAAAACATGTCTTTCTCTGTATTGTGATTGGGAGTACAACCCTCGCAGACTTTGTGTTACATCTCTCCCCTGGAATATGTTGCTACATGGCTGAGAAATGGTTAAACACCATCTCCAAGGTGCTTTTGACATGTCGTTGCAACAAAATATTCGTCCTTTACATGATCAGCTAAAAGCTCAAATACTAAAGATTCAAGACTTAATGAACTGCAATGTATTTGAAATATTACAAAAGGATTTCTCGTGGGTAAATCCAAAGAAACTGGCTTTCTGGGCTAAATTTAGGAATCTGGGTATTTATTGCCTTAGCAGGGTTCTTTTTGATTCTGTTTTTAATTGTGTTTAGTATATAACCTGCTAGGAGCGTCACAACGAGTAGAAGCACAAGTCATGGCGACCTTGTTAATAAATGGTCTGGTATTAAACAAAAAAGGGGGAGATATGGCAGATCTACGAGCAGAGGCCTGCGTACGGCCAGAGACACAGTGAGCAGAGCACACAGTAAACACAGAGCCAAGAGAACAGTTCATACCTTCACTCCATCCTGTGACGACCATATAACATTTTCGAATCTCGGACAAAGAATAGGGCTAAGTATTCTTCCCTCGCTAGGAACAGCAACAGCATTAAATATGTTGAATAAGATAAGGTTTATCTGTTTACTTGCCCAACGCCCTACAACTGAAATCATATCTAGCTTGCTTACTGATGTTGATAGCATTCGGCATGCTGTGTTGCAAAATCGAGGGGCTATTGATTTTTTGCTGTTAGCTCAGGGTCATGGATGTGAAGATTTTGAAGGTATGTATTGTATGAACCTTTCCGACCACTCCTCATCCATTCATAAGCAGTTACGGGAGCTGAAGGATAACATGTCCAAATTAAACGTGGTCAAAAAATGGTTTCGATGATTGGTTAAACTCATGGGGTATAACGGGATGATTATCAGACTTACTAAAGCAAGGGCTCATGCTATTGTTGGGTATATTATTATTGATTATGGTAGCCTCGTGGGTTCTCTGCAAAGTGACTGACATGATGGAAAATGCCATGCATAAGGTCTCGCTGGCTCAAGAAGAAAAAGGGGGTATTGTAGGAATGTATCTGAGAGAAAATGGTCACGTGAGCCAGCCTCCCTACTATGAGAGATTAGATTAAGAGCAAAACAGGTGGTAGAAGATGGAATTAGTACATGGGAAAAATGGGAACTGAGAAGGTAGAAAACATGTTGTGCTAATGACTAAGCAATTTACTATGTGAATTCTTGTAACCAATCTGATCTGTGAGTGAACTTCATGGACAGTGTGTGGACAGTGTAACTAGCTAATCAGAAATAAGCAAGTGGCATGTACGGCTACAACACAGGGTATAAAAGATGATGATCTGTGCTTAATAAACGGCTTCTGTTGATTCACATTGGATCGTCTGGAGTCCAGTTATTTCTCCTCACTTAGGGACATGGTTTAGAGGTGGTTTTGGTCAGGGTAGGTTAATGGTTGGACTTGATGATCTTAAAGGTCGCTTCCAACCTCAGTGATTCTATGATTCTATATTGCAGGCCAAGGCTCCACAGGTCTAGGTACTTACGCTAAGCAAAACTTTGGGCTGTGACACTATGTCACATATACGGACTTGGGAAGTCTTCTGAGGGAAGGAGAGGGGTGCACGAAGTCCGCGACAAAGCTGAATATGTGCTAAGGGTAACCTCAGAGGCATCTATAGCTGTTGTGACATGATGAGAAGGGTCCTGAATGGGCCATAGGGACGGAAGAAGGTACAGGGACACGAGGAGGAAAGTGGAGGGGGGCGGTGGAACGGAGTGCAGATGTCCTCAGGAGGCTGGAGACCAAATGGAAGCATCCTAGATGGCACAGAGGGTGATAACAGGGCTCTGAGGCACAAACACAGCCAAGGACAGGTTTCTGAGAGAAAGAGCTCAGACATAAAATTTTATAAGTCACAGGAATTAAGAAAATAAGAAAAAAAATTTAAAGAATAGAAACGGCGAACTCAAAACACTTAGAAAGAAAATCAAAAAACAGAGGGCACGAAGGAAAGACAATAAACAATTAAAAAGAAAGACAGCAAAGGAGATAAGTGTAAACGGAAAATCTTAAAAGCGTCTGTGATTAAAGGAGCAAGGAAACGAATTACAGAATAACAATGGCAAACTAAATCGGAGACATAGAAACAAAAATTAAAAAGCAACAGTGTTAAGGAAAGACAATAAATAATTTTAAAATGACAGCAAAGAGAACAAAAGTATACATAGCAAGAACACTGAAAAAGCGGTAGTCAGTAGAGTAAATAAAGAAATATTACAAAATAGGGATGGCGAACAAAGACAAATGTAGAAAGACAATTTTAAATGCAACAGCAGAAAAGGAAAGACAGGAAATGATGCAATGAAAAGATAAGCCATAAAGACAACAAACAAGACAAAAAAACCCCAAAACTTAAGTGATGGGGATTGGGGAAACAAAACAAAATAATTAGGAAACACGGACAGCAAACTGCAACGGAGATGTAGAAAGAAAATTTTAAAAAGCCTCTGCATTAAAGAAATAAGAAAAAAATTAAAAATATACCCAGTGCACCAGATAAAAATGGACAAAAAGAACCTTTTAAAAGCAAGACTGATGACAGAAAGAAAGGAAAAAAATTAAAAACATAGCAAGAGCAAAATAAATACAAAAGTGTAAACACAAAGGAGTAAAAGACCAATACAGAACAAACAAAAAATTGGTATTAGCAGCTTCATAAAAGTAGACACAGAATTTTTAAAGCGAGGGGGTAAGAGAAAGACAGGAAAAATTAAAAGGTGAAAATGGCAAACTAGATAAAAGTTGATAGAAAATTTAAAAAACAAACAGATTAAGAAAACAGGGAGCAAAAAAAAAAAATAGGCTCTAACAACTGAATAAATAAAGACAATGAAACAAAATTGGAAAAGTAACAAAGTAGAGCACAGGCAAAAAGAATTAAAAAACACAGACAGGAATCTGGGTAAATGGAGACACAGAAAGAAGATTTGGAAAGCAACGGGGTACTGGCCATACAGGTAGGCAGCCATTTAAATAGCAGGAGCTGGAGTCGGACCAACAGCCACAGGACACTGGAAGAGGGATGCGGGGTGGAGCAGAGGGAGTCACTGGAATTAGAGACAGGTTGCTGGGTAGAGGGAGACCTACAAATGCAATTTTCACAAGCAATAGCGAAGAAGGCAGTGGGGGAAGAATAAAATAAGAGCGGAAGGTGAGCTGGGAAGGCAGAGGCACAGAAAGGAAATGGAGAAGGGGAGAAAGAACATGCTGGCATTAAGCAGAAGAGCAAAAAGCTTTGGGGAGCCAGAAGCCGGGACAAGCAAGGCGGCAGGCAGAGATCAGAAGAGGCACGGCAGGGAAAGGCCTGGACATGCACAAGAGGGCACATGACTCACCGCAGCTCCTGGCACGTGTGGGAGACCTTCGCTGCTCACAGGCTTCTCTCTCTGCCCCTTTGTCCTCGGTGGTGCGGGCAGCCTGACGACCCTTGCCCACCTATGAGCGGGCAGGGGGTGCCTCGACGCTCTTGTCCCATGAAGCTCACACGCGCAGCCGACGAAGGCAGCGAGCTCCCGGCGCTCTGTGCTGGTGGTGCCCTCGGTCAGGGATGGCTGGGAGGGATCCTTCCTCGCTGCGGGGACCGTCCATTCCTAGCTGGAGGCACCTGCCTGTCAGAACCCCCTTCATTTGACTCCTCAGCCAGCGCTGGCAGGCAGCTGTGCCCAGGCAGCCCCCTTAGAAGTTAGAGGCCCTTGGCAAAGCAGACCCATCCCCAGGGCAGCCTTTCTTTTTAAGCCCTTGGCCCAGCCCATGCTCACCTCATGGGTCCCACCTGGGCTGCCTCAGCCCCAGCTGGAGCCCATTGGGAACAGGGGCCATTGCCAAAGCCCCACAGCACATCACCCCCTCCCCTGAGCCTCTCCCCGACCACCAGCTCTGCATCTTCTTCCTAGATGCTCTCCCTCCACTTTTAGAGGGAACCCCATGTGACACACACCGCCCACCCCACAACAAAGTCTTGTTTTGATTTACAACTACCATCCAGAGCAACACTACAACCTGCCATTAAAAAAAGCAACAAAAAGCAAAAAACACAAACCCACAAACATTACACCCCACACAAAGCAGCCTTAACAGGTTTGAGATGCAGTCTGCTTCACTACTGCTGAACAGCTCTGCTCATCCCAAAAAAAAAAAACCCTAATAAAAGAGCTGCCCACACCACCTGCTGATGGCTACTTGATGGGAGTTGACTGTACCACCTTTGCCTCAACAGTATCATTAGATCAACGTATTACCCATAGACTCTTGCTGCTCTTCCCCCTACCCCTGACTCTACGCGACCGGGCAGAGCAGCTCCAAGCCCACCACACACAAGCACAGACCAATATTACACACAACACTACAAACAATGCACCTCACAGATCAGAGAAAACTCTCAGCAAGAAGGATGACACTCCGACGTAAGTGATTGTCAGGCAAGAAGACCTGTGGGCCCATGACGGTGACATGAGAAGCCTCTAGGGAAAGACCAGGAAATGAGGACAACGTAATGGCCCGGGACAACAAGCGACTCTCAGACTGAGAAGATGTATGCGCAGGAAGCCGGTCTTCAAGACCTAAGAACTTAACGATGCATGGAAGAAGTCCCAGTCACTGAAAACGGATGGCTAGAGAACAGAGCTGCTCCCGCAGCCAGGAACAACACTGTAAATGAGGACCGTCCAGAAACTTCTGAGTTTCTAAAGACCCAGCCGCGCTTTAAGCTTATGATGCAAGAAAAGCAGCACCTGACTGGGGCAATGCCAATGCGTACAGGCATTCAAGGCTCTAGGGATGGTGCCTGAAGTACAGACCACGCTCCTCAAGTGGAAAGAGAGCATCGAGACCCAAGGAAGGACAGAAAACACACCACACAAACAACACGGAATCACGGAATCTTCAGAGTTGGAAGGGACCTCTAGAGATCATCTAGTCCAACTCCCCTGCTAGAGCAGGGTTGCCTAAAGCACATCCCTCAGGGCTGCATCCAGGCGGGTCTTGAAAATCTCCAGAGAAGGGGACTCCACAACCTCCCTGGGCAGCCTGTTCCAGTGCTCTGTCACCCTCACTGTAAAGAAGTTTTTCCGTGTATTTGAACGGAACTTCCTATGTTCTAGCTTGTGCCCATTGCCCCTTGTCCTGTCGCTGGGAACCATTGAAAAGAGCCTGGCTCCGTCCTCCTTAAACCCACCCTTTAGATACTTGTAAACATTAATCAGGTCCCCCCTCAACCTTCTCTTCTCCAGGCTAAAGAGTCCCAGCTCTTTCAGCCTTTCCTCATAAGGGAGGTGCTCCAGTCCCACAATCATCTTGGTTGCCCTTCGCTGGACTCGCTCCAGTAGTTCCCTGTCCCTCTTGAACTGGGGAGCCCAGAACTGGACACAGTACTCCAGTTGCGGCCTCACCAGCGCAGAGTAGAGGGGGAGAATGACCTCCCTCGACCTACTGGCCACAGTCTTCCCTATGCAGCCCAGGATGCCATTGGCCTTCTTGGCGACAAGGGCACACTGCTGGCTCATGGATAATTTGCTGTCTACTAGGACCCCCAGGTCCTTCTCCTCAGAGCTGCTTCCCAGCATGTCCGCCCCTAACATATACTGGTGTTTGGCATTCTTCCTTCCCAGGTGCAGGACCCTACACTTGCTTTTGTTGAACCTCATTTGGTTCTTCTCTGCCCAGCTCTCCAGCCTGTCCAGGTCATGCTGGATGGCAGCACGGCCCTCTGGAGTGTCGGCCACCCCTCCCAGCTTGGTATCATCAGCAAACTTGCTGAGGATACACTCTGTCCCCTCATCTAGGTC
Organism: Rissa tridactyla; assembly: GCF_028500815.1. NCBI lineage: Eukaryota > Metazoa > Chordata > Aves > Charadriiformes > Laridae > Rissa > Rissa tridactyla. The sequence continues at coordinate 127,673,126 of NC_071468.1, read as the reverse complement.
ATTAATGAATATATTGAACAAAATCGGTCCAAGTATTGACCCCTGAGGGACACCACTCGTTACAGGCCTCCAACTGGACTCTGTGCCGCTGATCACAACCCTCTGGGTTCTGTCACTCAGACAGCTCTCGATCCACCTCACTGTCACCTCGTCTAGCCCATACTTCCTCAGCTTCCTAATGAGGATGTTATGGGAGACAGTGTCAAAAGCCTTGCTAAGGTCAAGGTAGATGACATCTACGGCTCTCCCCTCATCCAGCCAACCCGTTATAACATCATAGAAAGCTATCAGATTGGTCAGGCATGATTTGCCCTTGGTAAATCCATGCTGACCACTTCCAATAACTTCCTGTTCCTCTATGTGTTTGGAGACGACATCCAGAACGAGTCGCTCCATTACCTTCCCAGGGACAGAGCTGAGACTAACCGGCCTGTAGTTCCCTGGGTCCTCCTTCTTGCCTTTTTTGAAGATTGGAGTGACGTTAGCCTTCCTCCAGTCCTCAGGCACCTCTCCTGTTCCCCATGACTTTTCAAAGACGATGGAGAGTGGTCTAGCGATAACATCTGCCAGCTCTCTCAGCACTCGCGGGTGCATCCCGTCAGGGCCCATGGATTTATGAATGTCCAGCTTGGCCAAGTGGTCTCTGACCCGGTCCTCCTCAACTAAGGGAAAATCTTCCTCTCTCCAGACCTTCCCCCTTGCCTCCAGGGTATGGGATGTGTGAGGGACGGCTTTATCAGTGAAGACCGAAGAAAAGAAGGCATTCAGTAACTCTGCCTTCTCTGTGTCTTCCACCACTAGGGCACCCGTCTCATTCATCAGTGGACCTATATTTTCCCTAGTTTTCCTTTTTCTGTTGATATACTGGAAAAATCTCTTCTTGTTATCTTTAACTGCAGTGGCCAAGCTGAGTTCTGATTGAGCTTTGGCCCTTCTAATCTTCCCCCTGCATAGCTTTGTTATATCTTGATAATCCTCATAAGTTGCTAAGCCCCTTTTCCAGAGAATGTAAGCCTTCCTTTTTTTCCTGAGGTCCAGCCAAAGCTCTCTATTTAGCCAGGCTGGTCTTCTTCCCCGTCAGCTCGTCTTTCGGGACATGGGGATGGCCTTCACCTGTGCTTCTAAGAGCACCTGCTTGAAGTATGACCAGCTTTCATGGGCACCTTTGCTCTTCAAAACTGCCTCCCAAGGGACACTCTCAACCATGCTCCTAAACAGGCTAAAGTCTGCCCTTCGGAAATCCAAGGTGGCAGTTTTGCTGGCTCCCCGCCTCCCTTCACCAAGAATTGAAAACTCTATCATTTCATGGTCACTCTGCCCAAGACGACCTCCAACCTTTACATCCCCCACAAGACCTTCTCTGTTAACAAACAGTAGGTCCAGTAGGGCACTTCCCCTAGTAGGTTCCTTCACCAGCTGTGTTAGGAAGTTGTCTTCCACACACTCCAGGAACCTCCGGGACTGTTCCCTCTCTGCGGTGTAGTATTCCCAGCGGACATCCGGGAAGTTGAAATCCCCCACAAGAACAAGGGCAGATGATCGCGAGACCTCTGCCAGCCGCTTATAGAATACTTCATCAGTTTCTACATTCTGATTTGGGGGTCTATAACAAACTCCCATCATGATATCTGCCTTGTTGGCCTTCCCCTTGATTTTTATCCATACACATTCAACACTGTCATTCACACTGTTGAGTTCTAGACATTCAAAACCACCCCTAACATAGAGGGCCACCCCACCACCTCTCTTCCCTTGCCTATCCCTTCTGAAAAGCTGGTAGCCATCAATTACAGCACTCCACTTGTGTGTGTCTTCCCACCACGTTTCCGTGATGGCAACCACATCATAGTTTCCCTGCTGCACGATGGCCTCCAGCTCGTCCTGCTTATTCCCCATGCTGCGTGCATTAGTGTAGATGCACTTCAGTTGGGTTAATTGTCCTACCACTTTCTTGGGGGGACAGGCCCTGATTTGCACCTGATCATTCTCGGACACTACTGTAGTTACCAAATTATCACTACTCCTTGTGTCTATGCTGCCACACAATTCACTATCCCCCACCATCACTGAGACAGGCTGCAAGACCTTGCTATCACTTATACCCATGAGCACTGCTATGTTGCTCCCAGGCACCACTTTTGTGATCCTGGTTTCGTCCCCATCCCCCATCAAACCTAGTTTAAAGCCTTATGGATAAGCCCTGCTAATTCTTGTCCCAGTCTCTTTCTTCCCCTTCGGGTTAGGCTTCCCCCGCCTGATGCCAGCATGCCTGGTTTCCTGTAGATCAGCCCATGTTCAAAAAAGCCAAAGTCCTGCCGGACGCACCAGTCGCGGAGCCAGGAGTTAATTTGCTGGCTCCTCCTATTTATCCCCTCGTCTACCCCTGCAAATGGTGGGATAGAGGAGAACACTATTTGTGCTCCCGATCCCTTAACCAGCCGTCCCAGGGCCCTAAAGTCATTCTTCATTGCCCTCAGACTTCTGGTACCTACTTCGTCACTGCCTACCTGAAATATCAGTAGCGGATAGTAATCTGATGACTGGACCAGGGAAGGGAGTTTCCTCCGTATGTCCTTAATTCTGGCCCCAGGGAGGCAGCTGACTTCCCTGTGGGATGGGTCCGGTCTACAGATAGGACCCTCTGTTCCTCTCAGAAGGGAGTCACCTACTACAATAACCCTTCTTTCTTTCTTTCTTTGTTGAGGACGTCCTGAGGCGTGGGGGTGAGTGACAAGCACTGTGCATTTCACTGGATGGATCAGCTTCTCCATCCTCAATCGCCTGGTCCTCAATTTCCAGAGCCTCATACCTATTACGTAAGGGCAGTTGGGATGGTGAGGGGGGCCGTGAGAGGTTTCGCTTACCTCTCCGAGGAGGGATCTGACACCACTCCCCCTTATCCCTTGAGTCCTCTCCTTCTGCCTGGTGACAGGAGGGAAGTGGGTCATCCACTTCTGATAGAGCCTCTTCCTGCTGCCTTTGCCTCAGGGTATGGCTCCACCAATCTATTTCGTTTTCACAGTTCCTAATACTTCTTAACCTTTCTACCTCTTCCTTCAGTTCAACCACCTTCCTGAGCAGATCATTTACTTGATCGCACCGTATGCACACAGTGTCTCTGGAACCCTGTGGGAGCAGTGCCAGACTCAGGCATTCATTACAGTCCGAGACCTGCACAGCTACATGCTTGCAGAGGAGCTCAGTCTGAGTTCCCACGTTCTTCCTCGCAGAAGCTTTTGACTGTTTTGCGGCCATGTTCTTTTCTCGTGCCGGGAGATGGAGGATCTCTGCTGTTTGCTTCCCTCACGCCCTGAGCCGGTGCCCTTGCACGCCGATGTTCCTCTGCTTGTGGTTGCCCAGCTTCTGCTTACCTTAGACTCAAGGCTTCCAGTGACCCACCGTACGAAATGCTGCTCCTTGTTCGTTCGCTCGCACTGCGGTGCCGCCCTGGGTGACCCACGTAGGCTACCCGCGTGCTGGGTGCGCAGCGGCCGGCCGCTGCGCTCCGGGACCACCCGTTTAGAGCTGCCGCGTGTGACGCTGACTCCGCCCCTGCCACGTCAGCAGCCCGCCCCCGAGCTGCCGGTTTCGGCACAAGCTAGCCGCCTTTCCTGGCTACAAGAGCCCTCAAAAGAGCCCTCAAAAGAGCCCTTTGCCGGCCTTATCCGCCGCGATCCCCTTCCCCAGTGAGGCCTTACCTGCACTGAAGCTGGTCTCCACGGCAACTGACCGTTGGCGTGTTTACAGCTCGTTTAGAGCTGCCGCGTGTGACGCTGACTCCGCCCCTGCCGCGTCAGCAGCCCGCCCTCGAGCTGCCGGTTTCAGCACGAGCTAGCCGCCTTTCCTGGCTACAAGAGCCCTCGAAAGAGCCCTCAAAAGAGCCCTTTGCCGGCCTTATCCGCCGCGATCCCCTTCCCCAGTGAGGCCTTACCTGCACTGAAGCTGGTCTCCACGGCGACTGACCGTTGGCGTGTTTACAGCTCGTTTAGAGCTGCCGCATGTGACGCTGACTCCGCCCCTGCCGCATCAGCAGCCCGCCCCCGAGCTGCCGGTTTCAGCACGAGCTAGCTGCCTTTCCTGGCTACAAGAGCCCTCGAAAGAGCCCTCAAAGGAGCCCTTTGCCGGCCTCATCCGCCGCGATCCCCTTCCCCAGTGAGGCCTTACCTGCACTGAAGCTGGTCTCCACGGCGACTCAGCAACACGATGGACACAGGCTGGAACCGCCCTGCCCGGCTCATGCTAGCATCGTGCTGAAGACTAACCCGCTCCCTTTACCTGCCCAAAGGGGACTGCTCCAGCCCTCTGCCCTTCTCTAACTTTAAGACGCCTCCCTGCAACTCCCAAACTTCTCCCCTCCTCCCAAGCCCTCCCCAGCCCTGTACACTCAACTTAGCTTTCAGACAGCTGGAGGTCTTAAATCCCATGTCAATGGAGGGAAGAAGTCCCAGTCACTGAAAACAGATGGTTAGAGAACAGAGCGCATTTAGAAACATAAACACAGTGATTCCACAAGGGCACCTGTGCACGTGATGGCACTTTACCAGATGCAAGATGTAACATTATACAGGGCAGTACAAGGCTAATACACAGTCAAATAAGGAGCAACCCATCGCAAAATTCATGATACAGTGTAGTACTATGACAGAATGTCACAAAAGATGAAGAAAACAATGATACAGCAATAAAATACAATACGTAACAGAATACAGGGCAGTACAATCAAATAAAGAACTAATTACAAAACTCAAAATACAGTGCTGTACAATCCCAGACAGTCTCAGGTGGCGGTAAAGACACTTACAGGGGAATAGAGTTCAAGACGTAACTCCAAACAGGCCGGTACAAGGCAATACAGGGTCAAATAGAGTACAACAGCCTAAGAAGCTCTCAATACAGTGCCTGTCAATGCCAGAATACATCAGATGGCTCGCGGCATGGTGAGAGGGCAATACAACGCAAGACTTTAGGAAAATACAGGGCAGTACAAGGCAATACGTCGTCAACGATAGAACAACCATCAAAAACACCCTCAGTTGAGTGCCGTACAATCCCAGAGAGTCTAAAAGGACAGTTAAGACAATTTCATGGCAACACAACGCACAATGTAACACAATACAGGGCACTACAAGGCAATACTGAACAATATAAAAAACAACCTATCAAAACCCCACAATACGGTGCGGTACAATCCCACACGGTCTCAGGTGGCGGTCGAGACAGTTATGGGGCAACACAATCCGAGATGCAACAGTACACAACAGAGTAGAATGGAATACGCAGTCAAATAAATAGCAACCCATTAAAACAAACAAACCACAATACAGTGCAGGACAACACAAAAAAATAAATGAGATGGCACTCAAGACAGAGCAAAACAATGCAATAAGTAACAAAAGAGAGGGGCGTACTGTGAAATACAGAGTCAAATAAACAACCAATTAAGTATCATGCAATGCAGTGCGCTGCAATGCCAAAATACGTCAGACAGCGGTCGAGGAAACGACAGAGCTATGCAATGGAAGACATAACAACACAGGGTGGTACAACACCAAAATGTATCAGATGGCACTCAGAACAATAACACGGCAATACAATGCAAGATGCAAGAATACAAGGCGGTAACAAGGCAATACATGGTCAAATACAGAACCACCAATAAAACCTGCACAATACAGATCGCTACAATCCCAGAACGTCTAAAGTGACAGTGACCGGAATGACGGGGCAATACAATGCAAGATACAGCACTAGACAGGGCAATATGCAGCAACACACCTTCAAATAAAGAAAAACCGACTAAAAAACGAACAATACGCACCAGTGCAATGCCGGAACAGATCAGATGGCAGTCAGGGCGATTACAGGGCAATACAATGCAAAACGTGATGCCACAAAGAACAGTACAAGGCAATAGGCAGTTGTGGCAGGCAGAGCGATTCACTTCACTCCTAAGAGAGAAGGGGAGAAACATTTAGAAACACACACACAGGGATTCAACAAAGGTAGCAGTGCACGTGACAGCGCTTCACCAGACTGCACGGCCACGTACCCTGGGTTATTTACTGCCTAGGGGCCACTCACATCAACAACCGCCCCTTAAAAAAAAAACGACAGCTCAGTGCGGCACCCTGCCAGAATATACATCACGTGGCACTCAGGACAATTACATGGCAATACAATGCCAAACGTAACACAACACAGGGCAGCACAATGCAAAACAGAATGAAAGAAAGAACAACCTGACAAAACCCCTACATACCCGTCAATACCATCCCACAGGGCGTCACGTGGCGGTCGAGACAGTTACAGGACAACAGAATCCAAGACGTAACATTACACAGCGCAGTACAGTGCGATAGTCAGTCAAATAAACAACCCGCGAAGGGACCCACAATACTGCACGTTCCAACGCCAACAGATGTCAGACAGCAGGCAAGATACCGACAGAGCAATAGAGCGCACAACGTAAGACAACAGAGGACGGTCTAATGCTCAGACGCATCAGATGGCAGTCAAAACAATGACGCGGCAATACAATTCGAGACCCAACACAAAGGCGGTAGCACGGCAATACACGGTGGTCAAAGAAAGAGCACCCGGTAAAACCCCCACGATACAGATGGCTACTATCCCAGAGTGTCTACAATGACAGTGAAGAGAACGACAGGGAAATGCAACGCAAGACAGAACGCCATACAGGGCACTGCAAGGCAATACGCAGCCAAATCAAGAACAAACGTTTAAAAAAACCGCAAGACCGAGCGGCACATACCGGAATGGATCAGACGGTCGTCAGGGCGATTACAGGGCAATACAATGCAAGACAAAACACAACACGGGGCAGGACGAGGCAAGAGGTAGTCAAATAATGAACCGCCGATCGAAAACCCACAGACGAGTGCGCTGCAGTCCCGGTCGCAGATGGCACTCCATAAAATGACTGAGCAATAGAATCCAAGACATAACATTATACGGTGCGGTAGAACGCAATATGCAGTCAAACAGAGAACAACCCATTACAAAACTGACAAGACAGCGTGCTATAATGAGAGACCGTATCAGATATCCATCAAGACGGTTCCAGAGCAATACAATGCAAGACCTAACAGTATACCGGGCAGTACAGTCCGATACACGGCGAAATAAAAAGAAAACGAGTCCAGAACTGCATACATAACTGACGAGACAGCGCACTGCAATGAGAGACCATATCAGATATCAATCAAGAAGGGTCCAGAGCAATACAATGCAAGACCTAACAGTATACCGGGCTCTACAATATGATACACTGTGAAAGAAAAAGAAAACGAGCGCAGAACTGCACGGTCTTGAGAATTTTTTAACACGATGGCTGAAATGACAATCCAAACAATGACAGGGTAATCCAACACCAGACATAGCACCATACGGGTCAGCACAACCCAATACCCGCTCAAATAATCAGCAAACATTTCTAGGACTGCACAGGATGGGGAATTGTTTAACGAATACACAGTTCAATAAACAACAGCCAATTGTCGGACTGCAGTGGACTGTGAAAGTTTTAAACACAAAGTCTAAAGTCACAAACCCGACAATGACAGGACAATACAATGCGAGACAGCGTAACAGCGTACATGGCAGTACAATGCCATACACCGTCAAATAGAAAACAGCTGATGAAGGAAGTGACAATATGGTGGCATACAATGGCAGAATAGATCAGATGACAGTCAAGACAACAACAGAGCCATACAACGCAAGACGTAACACCACACGGCGACAGACAAGGCAAGATGCAGTTGTGGCGGGCAGAGCGATTCACTTCACTCCTAAGAGAGAAGGAAACATTTAGAAACACACACACAGGGATTCAACAAAGGTAGCAGTGCACGTGACAGCGCTTCACCAGATTGCACGGCCACTTACCCCGGGTTATTTACTGCCTAGGGGCCAGGGTCAGACGAGCTGTCAGGGAGACCCTCCCCTTGAGTCACGAAGCACGGAAAGGACCCCCTTGCTTTCTAAACTCCTTCTCCGAGAGGAGTCTAGCTGCGGCTGGATCCCATCCTTGCCCCGGCCTTGGGCAACCCTTTCCCTCTAAAGGATTCTATCTGCGCCATCAACCCGTTCTATCACTCAGCTAAGATTGCAAAGCTCTGCATGCTATTAGTCACTTACCCAGATTCTGCTGTGGCAAGGCGTCTCTCAACCTCGAGGAGCAGAAACTTATGTGAGCGTCCCCGCTCAAGCGGAGGAGGTGGCGAACAGGCCGCTGCCGGGCAGGAAGGCTCCAAGGGCTCTCTTCCTGTCCACTCTCTGTAGAGGCAGCTAATTGACTTCTAGTCAGATCAGCCTGGGAACAAAATAGCTCAGTCCCCACTCCAGAAGGAGTGTTGACTCTGTTGCCTGCGGGGAGGAGAGAAAGGGGGGTTGGGGGGGTGACGGGGTGGGAAACGGCAGGGGGCAGGGCACCGCACCACCACACCGGTCAAACAAAGAACAACCGATTCAATAATTCACAACACAGTGCAGTACAATCCCAGACAGTCTAAAACAACAGTCGAAACAATGATAGACCAATACAATGCAAGACATAACACACCACGGGGCAGCATGAGGCAATACGCAGCCAGATTAAGAACAACCGATCAACACACCCACGATAGAGTGCAGTCCTGCGACAGACTGTTTCAAGTGACCGTCAAAACAACGATGGGGCAATGCAATGCCTAACAATACAGGACGCTACGATGGAACACACAACCCAAGAACTCATTTAGAAACTCACAATAAAGCGCAGTACAATCCCAGACAAGCTAAAATAACAAGCAAGACAACATCGTCAGGGCAATACAATGCAAGACAAAGTTACACAGGGCAGTACAACGCCATACACAATCAAATAAAGAACAGCCAAGGAAAGAATTCACGGTATAGCGCCATACAATGCCAGACTATCACTCAGATGGCAGTCGAGACAACGACACAGCAACACAACGCAAGGCGTAACACAATACAGGGCACTACAAGACACTGCACGGTCAAAGAAACAACAACCTATTAGAGAAGTCACAATACAGTGCAGTCCTCTGACAGAACGTCTATAAAAAGACCGTCTAGACAATGACAGGGTAATACAACGCAAGACGAAACACTATACAGGGCACTACAAGGCAAAACACCCTCACATCAACAACCGCCCCTTAAAAAAAAATGACAGCTCAGTGCAGCACCCTTCCAGAATATACATCACGTGGCACTCAGGACAATTACATGGCAATACAATGCCAAATGTAACACAACACAGGGCAGCACAATGCAAAACAGAATGAAAGAAAGAACAACCTGACAAAACCCCTACATACCCGTCAGTACCATCCCACAGGGCGTCACGTGGCGGTCGAGACAGTTACAGGACAACAGAATCCAAGACGTAACATTACACAGCGCAGTACAGTGCGATAGTCAGTCAAATAAACAACCCGCGAAGGGACCCACAATACTGCACGTTCCAACGCCAACAGATGTCAGACAGCAGGCAAGATACCGACAGAGCAATAGAGCGCACAACGTAAGACAACAGAGGACGGTCTAATGCTCAGACACATCAGATGGCAGTCAAAACAATGACGCGGCAATACAATTCGAGACCCAACACAAAGGCGGTAGCACGGCAATACACGGTGGTCAAAGAAAGAGCACCCGGTAAAACCCCCACGATACAGATGGCTACTATCCCAGAGCGTCCACAATGACAGTGAAGAGAACAACAGGGCAACGCAACGCAAGATGCAGCATGATACAGGGCGCTACAAGGCAATACGCAGCCAAATCAAGAACAAACTTTTTAAAAACACGGAATATGGAGCAGTACATACCAGAACCAATCAGATAGTCAGGGCGATAACAGGGCAATACAATGCAAGACAAAACACAACACGGGGCAGGACGAGGCAAGAGGTAGTCAAATAATGAACCGCCGATTGAAAACCCACAGACGAGTGCGCTGCAGTCCCGGTCGCAGATGGCAGTTGATAAAACTGAGCAATAGAATCCAAGATTTAACATTAAAGGGGGCAGTATAATGAAATAGGCAGTCACATAGAGAACAAGCAATTGTGAAACTGACAGTACAGTTCATTACCATGACAGAATATTTCAGATATCAATCAAGACGGTTCCAGAGCAATACAATACAAGACCTAACAATATACCGGGCACTACAATCTGATACACAGTGAAATAAAAGCAATTGATTATAGGACTGCACGGTACTGAGAATTTTTTTTAACACAATCTCTAAACTGACAATAAATACAGTGACAGGGCTATACAATGTGAGACGTAGCATCACACCGGACAGTACAATCCAATACGCGGTCATATAAACAACAACCAATTATAGGACTGCACCACATTATGAATCTTTTAACACAGTCTAAAATGACAATCCAGACTACAACATGTCAATAGAATGCAAGACATAACAGTATAGTGGGCAAAACCAGGCAATATGCAGTCAAAGACCAGCAAATTAGAGCACGGCACTGTATTGTGAATTTTTTAACTCAACATCTAAAATCACAAACGAAACAATGACAGGGCAATACAACGCAACACATAACATTGTACGCATCAGTACAACCCAATACCCGCTCAAATAAACAGCAAACAGTTCTAGGACTGCACTGGATTGGGAATTTTTTAACGAACACACAGTTCAATACGCAACAGCCAATTGTCGGACTGCAGTGGACTGTGAAAGTTTTCAACACAAAGTCTAAAGTCACAAACCCGACAATGACAGGACAATACAATGCGAGATGTAACAGCGTACATGGCAGTACAATGCAATACACCGTCAAATAAAAAACAGCTGATGAAGGAAGTGACAAGACAGTGGCATACAATGGCAGAATAGATCAGATGACAATCAAGACAACAACAGAGCCATACAATGGAAGACGTAACACCACACGGGGCACTACGAGGCAATACACAGCCACGTAAGAACCCATGAAAGACATCACAATACAGTCCAGTCCTAGGACAGATTCTCTAACGTGACCGTCAAGACGACAGGGCAATACAATGCAAGACGTAACACAGGCAATATGCAGTTGTGGCGGGCGCAGTGATAAAATTCACTCCTGAGAGAGAGGCAGAGAAACATTTACAAACATAACAGCAGTGATTCAACAAAGGTAGCAGCACATGTGATGGCACTTTGCCAGATTCCATCACCACATACCCCAGATTATTTACTGCCTACGGGCCAGGGTCAGACAAGCCGTCAGGGAGACCCTCCCCGTTGAGTCACGAGGCTCAGAAAGGACCCCCTTGCTTTCTAAACTCCTTCTCGGAGAGGAGTCTAGGTGCAGCTGGATCCGATCTTTGCCCCGGACTTGGGCAACGGTTTACCTCTTAAAGGATCATATCTGCGTGATCAAACCCTTTATATCGCTCAGCTAAGATTGCGAAGTCTGGCATGCTAGTCACTTACCCAGAATCTGTTGCGGCAAGGCATCTCTCAGCCTCGAAGAGCAGAACCTTAAGTGAGCGTCCCCGGGAAATGATGGCGAACAGGCTGCTGCCTTGCAAGAAAGCTCAAAGGGCTCTTGGTCTGTCCGCTAGTTATACACTAAGCTAACTGACTTAGTGTTTTGACTCTGTTGCCAGCCATTCCCAAAAGTTCAAATGCCACTCGTAGCGACTCCTGCTGGTCCTTTTAGCTTAAGCAGCAGCCTGGGCGAAAAAGGGGGATGACATCGCAACAGCGGTCAAATACAGAACAACCGGTTAAAAATTGCACAATACAGTGCCAGACAGTCTAAAATAACTGGCAAGACAATGACAGGGCAATACAATGCAAGATCAAACCTTATACAGGGCAGTACAAGGTAACATACAATCAAACGCAGAACAGACAATGAAAGAATTGACGGTACAGTGCCATACAATGGTAGAATATATCAGATGTCAGTCGCCACAATGACAGAGCAATACAAGGCAAGACATAACACGATACGGGGCCCCACCAGGCGATACAGTCAAAGAAACAACAACCCATGAAAGAATTCACAATACAGCGCGGTCCTAGGACATAACGTGTAAAATGACCATTGAGACAATGACAGGGCGATACGATGCAAGGTGCAGCACCATACCAGGTGGTAACAAGGCACCATGCAGCCAAATGAAGAACAACCGATTAAAAAAACCCAGCATACATTCAACTGTAATACCAGAAAAGATCAGAAGGCAGTCAAGACAATGACAGCACACTATAATGCGAGAAGTAACACAATACAGGGCAGTACAAGGCATTACACAGTCAAAGAAGAACTGATTAAAAACCACACAATACAGTGTGGTGCGATGCCAGAGTAGATCAGAATGCAGTCGAGACTAAAATGGGGCAATATAATGCGAGATGTTACACAACACAGGGCGGTACGAGGCATTAGAAAGCCAAATGAAGGACAACGGATTCAAAAACCCACAATACAGTGTGGTACGAGGCCCAAACAGATTAGAAGGCAGTCAAGGCTATGACGGGGCAATATAATGCAAGACGTAACACAATAGAGGGCGGTACAAGGCGTTACACAGTCAAAGATCAACCGATTAAAAAAAAAAAAAACCACGCAATGCGGTGTGGTACAATGCCAGAATAGATCACATAGCAGTCAAGAGCGTGACAGGGCAACACGATGCAAAACCGATACTGAGCCAGGCGGAGCAATACTATTTCAAATATACAAGAATATAACACAGAACCGAATTCTTAAGCGTACGACACAAGACCATCTCAAATGGCAGTCGAGGAAATTACTGAGTAATGTAATGCAAAAACAACACGCTGCCCGGCAATGCAATATGTGGTCAGATACAGAAGAATCCGTTCCAGAAACATATCAAACAGTACAACTCCACAGTCTCAGATGGCAGTCAAGATATATGCAGAGCAATACCTTGCAAGACGTAACACAATACAGTGCAATACAATAAAATACATAGGGTAACTTAAGAACAATGAATCAAAAAACCTGCAATACAGCAATTACAATGGCAGACGGCCTGAGATGGCAGTCGAGACGATTACGGGGCAATGCAACGCAAGATGAAACGCGATACGGGGCAGTACCCTGCAAAACCATCCCAGACGGCTATCGGGGAAATTACAGAGCGATATAATGCGAAAAACAATGCCCTGCCCGACAACGCAATATATGGTCACGTACAAAACAATCCGTTAAAGAAACAACATACGGAACAATACCGTGCGAGATGGTTTCAAATGGCAATTAAGGAAAATACAGAGTGATGTGATGCAAAACTGAAATAGCACCAAACAATGTAATACAATTTCAAATACCCAGCCTTCAAATACACAACAAAATACTTAAGGATACAATGCCAGAGTGTCTCACGTGACAGTCAAAACAGTGACAGACCGAAATGATTTGAGATGTACCGTGATACAGGGCAGAACAATGCAATACGTGGTCAAAGGAAGAACAACCGAATAAAAAAAATCCTTAGTACCACGCAGAATGATGACAGAATATATCCGACAGCTGTCAAGACAATGACAAAGCCGTATGCTGCAAAACCAAAACACGGCCAGGCGACGCAATAGAGGTTCAAATACACAACCGTGCGATTCAAAACAAAATATGGAAGCCTACCATGCCTGATCATCTCAGATGGCAGTCAAGACAATGACTAAGCGATACGACACGAAACCGAGATACAGGCAGCCAAAGTGAAACAATTTAAAGTACAGACTGATGGAAAGCCACGCAAAACACAGAACTATACGATGCAACGCAGTCTGACGTGCCGGTCAAGACGATTACGGGGCGCTACAATACAAGACCGATACAGAGCCAGGCAATGCAATACTATTTCAAATACACAATACAACACAAAACAAACAATACATAAGCATACAATGCAAGACAGTCTCAGACAGCAGTCAAGACAGTTACAGAGCAACGCAACTCAAAACCAACACAGAGCCCGGCAACGCAATACAGTCAGATGCAGAACAATCCATCAAAGTAACAACATGGCGAACAGTACAACATGACAGTCTCAGATGGCTGTCAAGATGATGACTGAGCAATACAGCGCAAGACATAACGGAATACAGGCGTTACCATGCTAGACCGTCTGAGACTGCAGACGGGAACACTACAGAGCAATACAATTCCAGGCTAAACACAATACAAGGCAGTGCAATGCAAGATAGTGTCACATACTGTCAGGACAATTATGGCTCCACTTACGTGCCCGAAGGGCACCGCTCCTCGAAAGCCTGAGGCACTACACTAACTTTTAATGCCTTGCTGCTATTTCCAATCCTGTCCCATCCCCTCCCCAGGGAAGCTCCGCTGCCAGTACCTCAACTACGCTGAGGGCCAGGACTCTGGAGCCCTGCTGAACAAAAAAAAAAAAAAAAAAAAAAAAAAAAAAAGAGTTACCATATATCAAATCGATTCATCCTGGAGTCACTGGGTTTCCTCTTCATCATCTGCAAAAACAAACAAGGGAACCCCAATTTGCACAAAATGGTGCCATCAGGCACCATCGCACCGTCAACACTAAGTTGTACTGCAATATCCCTCACATCATATGCGCCGTACCCTTCTGCTCACCTGCTCCTCATGGATTCTGGATTCGGACTTTGTGGCACTCTCTGGTTCTGGCACCTAAAACACACAATATTACTGTTGAGCTTACGGGAAACCACCACCCCCATGCACTACCTCTCTACTACCCAGCTCACCTCCAACGCTCGTCCGACTCCGGATGCCTGTGGTGCCTGCAAAACCAAAGACAAACACTCCACTGAGCTGCAGTGTAGTACTGGGCTATTAGACACCAACATGTCCACAACTGCCTCACTTGCTGGGACTACTCAGTGGGCGTGCAGCATCGCCCCTCTGACCGTGCGTGTCACACCAACCAAAGAAACACATGCTGAGATACCACCCAAAACCCTACAAATTCCCATCTCCCGCTCCCTCACCTTGCCTGCCCATCCTCCCGAGGCGTGCAACCTGAAGGCTTGCAAACCACCTGTAAAACCCAACCAGCATGGGTTGCTTAAAACTTGAAAATTGCTCCCTCTGAGGAAGATGTGATACTTCAGCCCATCCACCGCTGCTGACCTTGACTGACTCATCCCCATCCCCACATCCCATGTCATTCATTGCTTCAAAACTTCAAATTGAAAAGAACCAATACATACAGTACTTAAAGCCACATCTTCTCTCTAATACCATGTGCTGACTCACCTTCTTACATTGCTCTCCTCTTCTACACTGCCCTGCCAAGCTTGTCCTGTTGCATCTGCAAGAATGACATTAGAGAAATCACCCTGAGGCAGAGCAATAGAGTCATAACAACAAAAAGTCTTGCACCTTTTTACAAATACCATTTAAGGTCCAAATACAACCGTACACAAAGAAAGTGACAAAAAAAAATCCGCACCAAAACCAGCCATACCCTCTTCCACAGGAACTCTTCTTCACTACTGCTGTATTGCCTTTCCAACATGCCTCTGCTCTTTCCAAACAAAACAGAAGAGGTATCTACACAGCCTCCCGATGGCTACCCTGAGATGACTAACACCTTTGCCCCGATCTACATAGATTCATGTACTACATATAGACTCTCCACACGACTCCGCCCACCCTGGACACTACACACCCAGGCAGGGCAGCCCCGAGCCAAACACTCACAGATACAGACAGACACTACACAGAACACTACAAACAACGCGCCTCAAAGATGAGAAAAAACTCTCAGTAAGAAAGATGACACGGGGACCAAAGTCACCGTCGTGCAAGAAAATCTGTGGGATTGTGATGATGTCAACATGAAGACGCTCTACGGAACCCCCTGAAACAAACTGTAGAACGTGATGGTACGTAATAAGAATGGACTGTTGAGCCCACTAAGATGGACGTGCAGGAAGTCTGGCTTCAAGACCTAAGAACGTAACGATGCAGGGAAGAAGTCCCAGTCGTGGAAGTGGGCCGTCTGGAAACTTCCGAGACAAGACCGATGCACGCTTTAAGATGCTAACGCAAGAAGAGTGGCAGCCGAATGGTGCTACGCCCACGGGCCCGAGCGTTCGAGACCCTAAGGATGATGCCTGGGGCCCCACATCGTGCTCCTGGAGCTCAAAGATGACCTCGAGACCCAAGAAAGGGCTAAGATACACAACACAGACCACATGAACAACATGACAACATGCACAGGCTAGAACTGCCCTGCCCGGGACGCACTAGCGTCACACTGAACAGTAAGCAACATCCTTTGCCTTCCCAAATATGACTGTGCCCCGGGACAGCCCTCGCCACTATGCTAACATCAAAGACCCCATTTTGCAATAGTCCACCTCAGCCCCTCTCCGGCGCCTGACTGTCAACTTAGCTTTTGGAGGGCCAGGCATCTGGATCCTTCTTCGATGCGGTCCGCAAAAACCAGCCACCCAATACATTTCCACAGTCACCAGGTTCCTCCTCTTCCTCTGCAAAAGGAAAAATAAAAATAATCCCAGAGGCAGCCACAGTACCAGCAATAAGCATCCTGAGAGGAGATGCCAACCTCTTCCACGACACCCTCTGCCTCACGAACGCCGTGGCGTTCTGCTTGCCCGCTCCGCGCCTATTCCGGAGTCCGAGGCTGCAGTGATAGTTATTCACAGCACCTAGGAGACCAAGAAACACAACATTACCACTTCGCTTCTGCCAAACCGCCACACCATCAACTCCTATCTTCTGGCTTCCCACGGACTCCGGGCTCTGCTGCAGACCCACAGAGTCAGCGAAGCCCTGACCCGACCTACACCAGGGGCCTGCTGCAAGCCGCAAAGGCTCCAGGGACACGACGGTACCCTGCGTACTGTGGGGGCAAGTGAACAGACGCCCCACAGCCTGGAAGAGGTTATACCTTACGGCCCTGCTGCTTTCCTGTGAAATGTGAGAACTCCATCTACGGCTGCAGACAAGATGCTCACCTGGTCCCTGCGTAGTAATCTCATCTGCCCTATTTAGAAAAATTCCATTGGTGTCTTACCCGGGATACGGCAAAGCCGGTGGAAAAAAAAAAAACCTCCCCAAGAAAGGTCCATCTTCAATACACTCAGGGATTCCAGGAAAATACGCCGTGCCTGGAAAAGAGAAAACTATACCCTTAAACCATCTCGCTGCCCCTGAAACACTCATTACAACAGGACTGACCTGAAAATACACAAGAAAGAAGCAGCATACGACACCCCTCTCTACTATACATGCTACCAAACCTCACCTGGTCCTTCAGGTAGTACCACCTCCAACTTCTTACCTGCGATTCTCTAAATGGGATAACATCTCCGCCCCAGTAGCTGAGCCACCTCCAAAGATGGGAGCAACAGAAGGACGGGCAGAGCCGTGACCCTGGAGAAGCCTGGCAGCAGAATGAGCTGCCCCAGCAGAAGCTGTGGGTTATATACCCCAGGCCCCACCCAGCACCCTTCCCACCAGCACCTGGGAAAGGGGCCTGGCTGACCTCCACAAGGCATAGAGCCTGCCAGAGGAGCGGCCTTTTCTCACAGGCCTGAAAAGTACAGCATGCAAAACACCAAAACTGAGAAAGCGACCCTTAAAGGAAGTGACAACACATGCTCTTTTATTACCACTACGTCAATTGTGTCAGCAACAGGGCCCGGTAGGTACGTAAACTTAAACAAACTTTTTCAGGACATAGAAAGAGAAAGACATCCGCCTAACCTCCACAGGCAAGTAGATCATTAGGCCCGATAAACATGTTTTTAAAAGAAAACACCATGTCTTCCGATTCCTTGTAAAAGAAAACCCACAATGTTAGCGGGGTCACACGTCACTTCCAGCGAGACACCGCATATTACCCGACTTCTGCCAGAACTATGTTCTGGATAGGACCAATGGACAGAGTGCAAGCAGAGGCTTGTGTGCCGCCTGTAATACAGCAGCTGAGAAAGAACCAATGCTCTAGGCCGCCGCTCTCCTCAGCTGAGTCCGCTCCCGTGCCCTAACCATCGTTGCTGTCGCAGTTTAGGCTGTGCATTAAACCAAGTGACAGATGCTCTCTTTTAACTTCTCTCCCGAGGAAGGAAAGAACGTGAGGGAGACTTAGGAACTGAAAGAGAAACTGAATTCTTTCGTAATGAAATATAAGCAGAAAAGTAATACCGAGGAGAGACAGCAATAACAGGAAAATAATAAAATAGATAAAATATACACACAAGCCGGTATCAGGCTCCCAGGATGACCATCGCTTCACCAGCAGGCACGGGCAAAGTTTGAGACTAGACATGGTAATGGATTGGAACCAGATTCTGGATCTGGTTGCATAAATGCACGGATTGGGATCAAACCCTGTCAGACAGAGGAGTCCTCGGACGCCAGCCGCTGAAGGAAAGGTACCGACCCCTCCGATCCCTCTGCTTTTATACTGAGCATGATGACGATGGGATGCAATACCCCATCTGTCAGGTTCGGGTCACTGGTCCCATCTGCTCTTCACCGTGGGTGCGACCCCTCTATGCTTTCCCACTTCCGACCCTCCAACAGGGCATATATGAGAGTTAGTTGAGCTGCACTGTTACAGCAATAAGTATAAGCAAGAGCCTCTCTGCATGGCATCCCTTCGCATTAAGTGTAAATACAAGGTCTTGGAGCTCTGAAGGCAGATATTACCTGAAAAATGCGCTATTATCTTCATAGAGTTCAGTTCGTTGGAAGAGACTTACCTGCAAAGTAAAGTGACTGAAAACAACACTGGTTCCGTTGTACCTCAGACCGACACATGGCTATGTAACCTCATATGCACATTAAAAAAGAAGTGGCCAAAAGTATTTATGGAGCCACCGGTCACATCTTCCCTTTATTACCTCATGCCAAGCCACCTTTGTACCACACTGGTGTCGGCTCCCCTGCATCGCCCTGTCCATGTCATCTCTCTGCATCTGAAAAAAAACACTAATATCAAACATTACCCTAATGCGGAGCAGTAGCTTAATTCCAAAGGTCTTGTTTCTACTTAAGAACCCTGTTCACCTAAGTCCAACTAAGTTCACCTAAGTCAAACTGCCATCCAAAAAAAAAAAAAAGTAAGCCCGGAAAATTAAACCCCACAGAAAGCAGCCTTACTGTCTCTGAGATACTGTCTCCTTCACTAACCATGAACACCCTCTCTAAATTAGCTACGCTTATGCCAGCGCCCACTAATGAAACACCCGTCCACACAGCCTCCCGAGACCTAATCGACTTGAGACGACTACGCAACCTCTGCCTGGGTCTAGACAGATCCTCATATTCACTACAGACTCTCATCATGATTCTGCCTACCCTGAACACTATGCACCCGGGCAGGGCCGCCCCAAGCCAAACACACACAGTCGTAGACCAACACTATGAAGAACACCATGAAAGACATGCCTGAAAAGATGAGAGAAAACTCTCAGCAAGAAGAATGACACCGGCACCAAAGTCACCATCAGGCAAGAAGACCTGCTGAACTGCGGTGGCGATGATGTGAAGAGGCTCTACGGAACCCCCTGAAACAAAATGTAGGAGTTCACAGTCCCTGATAAGAAGGGATTGTCGAGCCCGAAAAGACGTATGTGCAGGAAGCCTGGCTTCAAGACCTAAGAACGTAACGATGCAGGGAAGAAGTCCCAGTCACGGAAGCGGGTCATCCAGAAACTTCTCTGACACAAGACCGATGCATGCTTTAAGATGCTAATGCAAGAAGAACAGCAGCCGAATAGTGCTATGCCCACGGATCCAAGCATTCGAGACCATAAGGACGATGCCCGAGTCCTCACGCCATGCTCATTGAGCTTAAAGATGACATCGAGACCCGAGAAAGGGCTAAGATACACAACACAGACCACACAAACAACACAACACACACAGGCTGGAACTGCCCTGCCCGGGACACGCTAGCATCACACTGAACAGTAAGCCACATCCTTTACCTTCCCAAAGGAGACTGTGCCCCTGGACAGCCCTCCCCACTACTCTAACGTCAAAGATCCCATTACCCAATTGTCAGCCTCCACCCGACTCCAGCACCTGACTCTCAACTTAACTTTTGGAGGCCCAGGCAGCATCCAAATCCATCCTTAAGGCAGTCCACAAAATCCAGCCATCCGATACATTCCTGCAGTCAACAGCTTCCTCCTCTTCCACTTCAAAAGGAAAAGAAAAAAAAAAATAATCCCACAAAAGTAGCCACAGCACGAGCAATAAGCATCCTGAGAGGAGACGCCTCCTCCACAACACTGTCACCCTCCTGAAAGCCGTACCCTGCACGCTGTGGGGGAAGGCGACGAGCCGTCCCACACCCTGAAAGACATTATACCTTACGTCCCTCTTCCTTTCCTGAGAAATCCAAAAAGTCCATCTATGGCTGCAGACAAGATGCTCACCCAGTCCCTGCAAAGTAATCTCATCATCTGCCCGATTCAGACAAATTCTATTAGCATCTTACCTGGGATACAGCAAAACCAGTGGAAAAAAGAAACCAAATAAAGTTCCATCTTCAAAACAGTCAGGGATTCCAGGAAAACACACTGCACCTGGAATAAAGAAATCATACTTTTAAACCATCTCGCCGCCTCTGAACACTCATTACAACATGACTGCCCTGAAAAAGCACAAGGAAGAGAAACAGCATACAAGAGCGCTCTCTACTATACACGCTGCCAAACCTCACCTGGTCCTGAAAGTCTTACCACCTCCAACTTCTTACCTCCAATTTTCTAAATGGGATAACATCTCCGTCCCAGCAGCTGAGACACCTCCAAAGCTGCAAGCGACAGAACGACCGGCAGAGCTCTGACCCTGGAGAAGCCCAGTGGCAGAATGAGCTACCCCAGCAGAGGCCATGGTTCGTGCACCCCGGGCCCCACCCACCCCCCTTCCCACCATCGCCAGGGAAAGGGGCCGGGCCGACCGCCAGAAGGCATAAAGTCTGCCAGAGGAGCGGCTGCGCCTTTCCTCACAGGCCTGAAAATTACAGCATGCAAAACATCAAAACGGAGAAAGCAGCCGTTAGAGGAAATGACAATACGTGCTCTTTTACTACAGCTACATCACTTTGTCAGCAACGGGACCAGGTAGAGAAGTAAACTTAATTCAACTTTTGCAGGGCGTAGATAGAAAGATACACATGTCATGCTAACCTACATAGGAAAGTAGATCATTAAGCACAACAACAATATTCTTAACAAGACTCAACATGCTTTAGCTTCCTTGTAAAAGAAACCCCACAATGGGTCATACAGCATTTCTAGCGAGACCACGCATATTACCCAACTTCTGCCAAAACTGTATTCTGCATAGGACCAACAGTCAGAGCACAAGCAGAGGCTTGTACGCTGCCTGTAATACAGCGGCTGAGAAAGAACTGACACTTTGCGCCGCCGGTCACCTCGCCCCAGTCCACTCGGGTGCCCTACCTGTCATTGCTGTCGCAGTTTAGGCTGGGCATTAAAACAAGCAACAGATGCTCCCTTTTAACTTCTCTCCCAAGGGAGAAAAGAATGAGAGAGATTTATCGATTGAAAAAGAAAGTGTACTGTAATGAAATATTAACAGAAAAATAATACCAACAAAAGACAACAGTAACAAGAAAACAAGGAAATATATACAATACATACACAATGCAGTATCAAGCTCCCAGGATGACCATCGCTTCACTGGCAGGCATGGGGAAAGTCCAAGACTGGAGTCAGGAACGGATGGAAACTGGAGTCCGGAGCTGGTTGCACAAACGCATAAATTGAGATGAAAGGATGACAAATGGACAGAGGAGTCCTCAGACGCTGGATGTTGAAGGAAAGGTACCGACCCCTTCGATCCCTCTAGCTTTTATACTGAGCACGATGAGGATGGGATGGAATACGCCGTCAGTTGGATTCGGGTCACCAGTCCTGTCTGCTCTTCACCGTGGGTGCGACCCCTCTACGCTCTTCCACTTCCGACCCTCCAACATGGCGTGCACAGTTACCTGACACAGGTTGTTACAGCAATAAGTATAAGCAAGAGCCTCTCCGCATAGCATCCCTTTGCATTAAGCGTAAATATGAGGTCTTAGCACTTTGGAAGCTGATGTTACCTGAAAAATATGTCATTATCTTCAGAGCGTTCAGTTAGAAGAGACTTACCTGAAAAGTAAAATTACTGAAAGGAAAGCTGGTTCTGTTGTACCTCAGACCAGCACATTAGCACATGGCTACGCAACCACACATTCACATGAAAAAAAAAAGTACTCAATTGTATTCATAGAGGTGCCAGTCACATCTTCCCTTTAATACCATGTGCCAAGCCACCTCCATACAGCACTCCTCTCAGCTCCCCTGCGTCACCCCACACATCTCATCTCTCTGTATCTAAAAAGAGAAAAAAACCACATCAAACATTACCCTGATGCAGAGCGATAGCTTAATTCCAAAGGTCTTGTTTCTACTTCGGAACACTGTTCAATTAGATTCAACTACAGCCTGCCATAAGAAAAAGAAAGCCCACAAACGTTACACCTCACACAAAGCAGCATGAACATCTTTGATATAGTATCTCCTTCACTAACTGTCAACAGCCTCTCTGACTTGGCTCTGCTTACACCAACACCCACTAATGAAACATCCACGCACCCAACCTACTGAGAGGAAATCAATTCCAGATGACTACCCAACCGTTACATCAGTATTGGCAGATCCACATATTAACTATAGACTCTTGTCACTATTCTGCCTGCCCTGGACTCTACACATCCAGGCAGGGGGGCTCCAAGCCAGACACACACACACAATCACAGACCAACACTACACAGAACACTAAAAACAACGTGCCTCAAGGATGAGAGAAAACTCTCTGCAAGAAGGATGACACCCAGACGGAAGCCACTGTCAGGTAAAAAAACCTGGAGACGGTGGTGGTGATGTGAAGAGGCTCTATGGAAGCCCCTGAAACAAAGCGTAGAACATCACCATCTGTGATAAGAAGGGACTGGCAAGGCTGATAAGATGTATGCACAGGAAGACTGGCTTCAAGACCTAAGAACATAATGACATAGGGAAGAAGTCCCAGTTGTGAAAGTGGGTCATCCAGAAACTTCCAAGACGCAAGACCAATGCAAGCTTTAAGCTCCTAACGCAAGAAGAGCGGCAGCCAAATGGTGCTATGGCTATGCCCATGGGTGCAGGTGTTTGAGACCCTAGGGAGGGCACCTGAGGCGCCATGCCATGCTCCTGGAGCTTAAAGATGACCTCGAGACCCAAGAAAGGTCTAAGACACAGAACACAGACCACACGAATGACACAACAACACACACAGGTTGGAACCGCCCTGCCCGGGAATGCCAAACAGTAAGCTGCATCCCTTACATGCCTAAAGGAGACTGCGCTCCAGGACAAACCTCTCCCCTATGCCAACTGCAAAGGCACCTTTTTGCAGTTCTCAACCTTGTCCCCTCTCGGGCACCAATCTCTCAACTTAGCTTGTGGAGGGTCAGGGGTCCGAATCCATCCTTGAGGCAGTCCACAGAAAACAGCCATCCAAAATGTTCCTGTGGTCACCAGCTTCCTCCTCTTCCTCTGCAAAAGAAAAAAAAAATTATCCCAAAAGCAGCCACAGCACCAGCAATAATCATCCTGAGAGGAGATACCAACCTCTTCCACAACACCCTCAGCCTCATGAACACCAAGGAATTCTGCTCGTGCGCTCAGCGCCAGTTCCAGAGTCTGACGCTGCGGCAACAGTTGTTCACAGCACCTAAGATACCAAGAAACACAACATTACCATTGTGCTACTGCCAAACCACCAGTCCCGTGCTCCTCCTCGATACTATCCGGCTTGCCTCAAATGCGAGAGCCTAGAACACACCAGGCTCCGATGACACCCGAACCCATCTGCAAAACCTGTCTGAGAAGGACTCATGAACCCAGCTCCCTTTTCTAGCCCTCCCCCTGTGCCAAAACCTTAGCAATCCCTTCTCTTCTCCCTGAGCCGTCATGGAAGGAGCCCCAATTCTTCCCCACAGCTCCCACCCTTTATTTGCCAGCCCGAACACCCAGCGTTGGACGCTTCTCGGGAGCCACTCTTCCCAGCCTCTCCCTGCGTTCTGACACCACCTCCTATCTTCTGTCTTCCCACAGACTCCAGGCTCTGCTCAGACCCACAGAGTCAGCGAAGCCCTGACCCAACCTACACCAGGGGCCTGCCGCAAGCCACAGTGGCTCCAGGGACATGGCAAAACCCTGCGCACCACGCAGGAAGGCGACAAGGCACCCCACATCCCAAAATACATTATGCCTTACTTCCCTGCTGCTTTCCTGAGAAATGCGAAAACTCCATCTACGGCTGCAGACAAGATGCTCACCCAGTCCCTGCAAAGTAATCTCATCATCTGCCCGATTAAAAAAAAAAATTCTATTGGTGTCTTACCTGGGATATGGCAAAACCAGTGGGGAAAAAAAATAACCAAACAAGAAAGTTCCATCTTCAATACAGTCAGGGATTCCAGGAAAATGCGCCATGCCTGGAAAAGAGAAAACCATGCCCTTAAACCATCTCACCACCCCCGAATGCTCATTACAATGTGACTGACCTGAAAAACCACAAGGAAGAGAAGCAGCACACGAGGCCGCTCTCTACTATACATGCCACCAAACCTCACCTGGTCCTGATGGTCTTACCACCTCCAGCTTCTTACCTCCGATTCTCTAAATGGGGTCACACGTCACTTCTGAGACCCCGTGTATTACCTGACTTCTGCCAGAACTATGTTCTGGATAGGACCAATGGACAGAGTGCAAGCAGAGGCTTGTGCGCCGCCTGTAATACAGCAGCTGAGAAAGAACCAATGCTCTAGGCTGCCGCTCTCCTCAGCCAAGTCTCCTCCAGTGCCCTATCCGTCATTGCTGTTGCAGCTTAGGCTGGGCATTAAACCAAGTGACAGATGCTCTCTTTTAACTTCTCTCCTGAGGAAGGAAAGAATGTGAGGAAGACTTAGGAACTGAAAGAGAAACTGAACTCTTTCGTAATGAAATATAAACAGAAAAGTAATACCGAGGAGAGACAACAATAACAGGAAAATAATAAAATAGATAGAATATATACACAAGCCGGTATCGAGCTGCCAGGATGACCATCACTTCACCAGCAGGTACGGGCAAAGTCCGAGACTGGACACGGCAATGGATTGGAACCGGATTCTGGATCTGATTGCATAAGTGCACAGATCGGGATCAAAGGATGCCGAACAGACAGAGGAGCCCTCGGATGCCACCTGCTGAAGGAAATGTACCAACCCCTTCAATGTCTCCACTTTTATACTGAGCATGATGAGGATGGGATGCAATAACCCATCAGCCAGATTCTGGTCACCGTTCCTGTCTTCTCTTCACTGTGGCTGCGACCCCTCTACGCTTTTCTGCTTCCGACCCTCCAACAGGGCATATATAAGAGTTAGCTGAGCTGCACTGTTACCGCAATAAGTATAACCAAGAGCCTCTCTGCATGGCATCCCTTCGCATTAAGTGTAAATATAAGGTCTTTGCACTCTGGAAGTGGATACTACCTGAAAAATATGTCGTTACTTTAGAGACAGTTCAGTTAGTTGGAAGAGACTTACCTGAAAAGTAGAATTACTGAAAGGAAAACTGGTTCTGTTGTACCTCAGTCCAGCACATTAGCACATGGCTACACACCCTCACATTCACATGAAAAATAAGAAGTAGTGCCCAATTGTATTCACGGAGCCACCGGTCAGATATTCCCTTTAATACCTCATGCTGAGCCACCTTCGTACTGCACTCCTCTCAGTTCCCCTGCGTCGCTCTGCCCATCTCATCTTTCTGCATCTTAAAAAAAAAAAAGACACAATAATCAAACATTACCCTGATGCAGAGCAGTAGCTTAATTCCAAAGGTCTTGTTTCTACTCAGAAACCCTGTTCAACTAGGTCCAACTACAGCCTGCCATAAAAAAAAAAGCCAGCCCATAAACATTACACCCCACACAAAGCAGCCTTACCACCTTTGAGATATTATCTCTTTCACTAACTATAAACAGCCTCTCCAAACTTTGCTCTGCTTACGCCAACACCCACTAATGAAACACCCATCCACACAACCTACTGAGAGCTAATCAGTTCAAGATGACTACCCAACCTTTGCCTCAGTCTCGACAGATCTGCATATTAACTATAGACTCTCATCACTATTCTGCCTACCCTGAGCTCTGCACACCTGGGCAGCGGGGGCTCCGAGCCAGACACACACACAATCACAGACCACTATACAGAATGCTAAAAACAATGCGCCTCAAGGACGAGGGAAAACTCTCAGCAAGGAGGATGACACCCGGGCTGAAGTCACCATCGAGCAAGAAGACCTGGAGACCATGGTGGTAATGTGAAGAGGCTCTACGGAAGCCCCTGAAACAGTGTAGAACTGTCATCGTCTGTGATCAGAAGGGACTGTCAAGACTGATAAAATGTATGCTCAGGAAGCCTGGCTTCAAGACCTAAGAACGTAGTGACATAGGGAAGAAGCCCCAGTCACAGAAGTGGGCCATCCAGAAGCTTCCGAGACGCAAGACTGATCTACACCTTAAGCTTCTAATGCAAGAAGAGCGGCAGATGATTGGTGCTATGCCCACAGGTGCAGGCGTTCAAGACCAACCACCTTCATAACGCCAAAGTTCTTCCTATTTAGAAATACCACCTTGGCTGTAACTACAGCCTAACATCTTTGAGATGCAGTCTTCTTCACTATCAAACAACACCTCCCACATAGCTCTGCTCTTCCCATAAAAGATTAATGAAGAACCTGTCCACACGGCCTGCTGATGGCTACTTTGAGATGACTGCAAAAACCTTTATCTCAGTCTAAGCAGATCCACATAGTAACCACAGAATCTTATTACTGCACCTCCTACCCCTGATGCTACACCCCCAGGCAGGGCAGTCCCGAGTCAAACACATATATGCACAAACCAACACTACACAGAACACTATAAACAATATGCCTCGAAAATGAGGGAAAACTCTCAGCAAGAAGAGTGACACGTATGAAAGAAAAGTCTCATCAAGAAGAACACACATAAATGGAAGTCAGCCTTGGGGAAGAAGGCCTGCATGCCCCTGATGGTGATGTGAGGAGGCTCTAGGGAAGCCCCAGGAAATGGTTAGAACGACATGGCCCAAGACAAGAAGTGACTCTCAAAACTGAGAGGACATATGCCCAGGAAGCCTGGCTTCAAGACCTAAGAACGTAATGATGCATCTCAGAAGTTTCCAAATGGCCCACTTCCACAACTGGGACTTCTTCCCTACAAGACCGGTCTACACTTTAAGCGTGTAACACAAGAAGAGCGGCAGATGATTGGTGCTATGCCCACAGGTGCAGGCGTTCAAGACCTTAGGAAGGGCACCTGAGGTGCCATGCCATACTTCTTGAGCTTAAAGGTGACCTCAAGACCCAATAAAGGTCTACAACACAGAACACAGACCACACGAACGACACAGCAACAGACACAAGCTGGAACCACCCTGCCCGGGATATGCTAGCATCACACTGAACAGTAACCTGCATCCTTTACCTGCCCAAAGGGGACTGTGCCCAGGGACAGCCCTCACCACTACACTAACTTCAAAGACTCCTTTTTGCAACTGTCAACCTCATCCCCTTGGCCCCTCTCAGGCGCCGGTCTCTCAACTTATCTTTCAGATGGCTGGGGGTCAGAATCCATCCTTGATGCAATTCACAAAAAACAGCCATCTGATATCTTCCTGCAGTCACCAAGTTCCTCCTCTTCCTCTGCAAAAGGAAAAAAAAAACCACACGTGAATCCCCAAAGCAACCACAGCACCAGCAATAAGCATCTTGAGAGGAAATACCAACCTCTTCCACAACATCCGCATCCTCCCAAACGCCATGGCGTTCCGCTCGCCTGCTCCACACCAATTCCAGAGGCCAAAGCTGCAGCAACAATGATTCACAGCACCTAAGATACCAAGAAACATAACATTACCAGTGTGCTTATGTTAAATCACCAGTTCTGTGCTCCTCCTCGCTACTATCTGACTCACCTCAAATGCGAGAAGCTAGAACAGACCAGACCCCATCAACACCCAAACCCAACTGCAAAACCTGTCCAAGACAGAATCGTGAACCCGCCTGCCTTTCCCAGCCCTCCCCCAGCACCAAAACTTTTGAAACCCCTTCTCTTCTCCTGAACCATCAGGAAAGGAGTTCCACTTCTTCCCCACAGCTCCTGCCTTCCATTGGCTGGCTTGAACCCCCTGTATCAGTCACCCCCACAGGAGCTGCTCTTCCGAGCCCTACCCTACGTTCAGCAGTCACCTCCTATCTTGTGTCTTCCTACAGACTCCAGGCTCTGCTACAGACCCATAAAGTCAGTGGAGCCCTGATGTGACCTACCAGGGGCCTGCTGCAAGCCGCAAAGGCTCTAGGGCCACCGTGATACTCTACATACCATCGGGGAAGACAATGAGCTGTCCAATACCCTGAAAGGCAATATACCTTACATCTCTACTGCTTCTTCAAAGTGCTAAAATCCCACATATAAACGCATACAAGACATTCACCCTAACTCCTACTCAATAGTCTTATAACTGGCCCAATTAAGGATAATAAAAACAACTGCTTACAGGGTGTAGCACAAAAGTAGAGGAAAAAAACAGAATTCTATCTTCAATAAAGTCAGGAATTATAGTAAGACACACACAGCCCCTGGAATAAAAAAAAAAATAAAAAAAAAAAGGAGAGACATACTATTAAACCACCTAGCTGCACTGAACACTCATTGTTAAACCACTGATCTGAGGAAAAAAAAAAACCACACAAGAAAAGTAACATATGAGTCTGTTTTTTACTATATACGGCATTAAGCCTTATATTAGCTACAAAGTCTTACCTCTCATTTCTTACCTATACTAGTCTTAATATTAGAAGAGACCTGCCCAAACAGCTGAACAAGCTCCAAAGCTGCACTTTACTTAAGAAACCACAGAGCTATCACCATAGAGAAGCCCAACAGCAGAATAAGCTCCTGAGCCCAGGCTGGGGCTCATATACCCTGGGGCCCGCCCACTGACCTCAGGCCCCGCCCACTACCATTCCCACAATCCCCTGGGGGAAGGGCGGGCCCAACCCCCCAGAAGCATAAAAGCAGCCGGAGGAGCAGTGTGTTTTGTTATTTGCCTTAAGTTTACCACGTGCAAAGTAGGAGAGTGACTTTTACTAGAAAAAGTGATACCTGCTGTTTTACTGCAAATCTATCTATTACATCAACAACATGACCAGGTAGGCAATTGGATTATTTTTTCATGGAACATAGATGGAA
Source organism: Rissa tridactyla (assembly GCF_028500815.1). Taxonomy (NCBI): domain Eukaryota; kingdom Metazoa; phylum Chordata; class Aves; order Charadriiformes; family Laridae; genus Rissa; species Rissa tridactyla. The sequence goes on along the minus strand of NC_071468.1, from coordinate 127,643,730 downwards.
AAAATTACCAGAATTTATGTACTTGAGTATCCTTTAAAAAAAAAAAAATCCCAACATACTGCTATGGGCTTATTCTTTGTTTCTAGTAAGACCATGTGTACTACTGAGTTTCTGCCAGCACTGCATTCTGGATGGCACTGAATGACAAAACAGAATCAGATTCCATGAGAAAATAGTCTCAACAATATCTTCCTCTGCAAAATAAGTTATTTACTGTAAATTACTGGCAATTTAGGGTTATATTGATGATATCTTTTTGACTTATTTACTCAACAGTGCTACTCGAGCCCCAAAAGACAGAAAGCAACAAAAAAGCATGGAAATACAAGTAATGTACCTGAAACTGCATAAAGCACATTAATTAACATCTAAGTAGCTAGAACAAAAATAAGTTGTAAAAGGCAACAAAAATAATCATGGCACATATATTGATTAAAGTAGATGAAGGCTAAGAGAGTATCTGAGCCTATGATAGACATCATTAGGGTACCAGATACAAAATAGAAACATACTATAACACAGAAACCAAGCAGACTGCTATAGAGCACAGAGATGACTTTGGAAAAGGTTCTGACAGAATGAGAGGCCTGGTCAGAGAGATTAGAGAGGTCCCAAAGGGGCCAGAGAAACCAAAGATGTCTTGGGATACAACGAGCTCAAAAGGGAATCAAGCAAAGTATGGCTGTCCTCAGGGGACAGACTGCAGGTGCACCAAGAAGATGAGAGGACCGAAAGACCGATGGGGTTAATGGTTGCAGACTCTGGAAAGGTTCTGAGGGGAAAAGAGGGGTTTCAAGGTGCCCTCCGGGACTAAAACAGGGCTCTGGGGCATAGGGGCTGTCTTGTGAGAGCTCGGCAACGGGAGCAGGGGAGTCCCCGCCTGAGAGACCAAATAAGCCTCAGAGATAACAAGGCAGAACTCTGAAAGGGATTTTGACAAAGTACAGATGATGTCAGGGGGCCGGAGACAGAATGAAGGCATCCTAAACAGCAGAGAGGAAGTTAAGGGCGCTCTGAAGAGCGCAAAAAAAACCAAATGGAGCTGAAGTGCTGAGAGTGCTGTGGAGTATGAGAAGAGACTCAGAGGACACGGCTTTAGAGAGCAGAGGCATTATGAGGGGGCAGGGTAGGAAAAGAAGGCTCAGAGGTGCAGCGAGGGTTTAGGAGTCTTGGGAGGGGGTCTGGGCAAACTACGTGAATGAGTGAGAGAGGAACCGAACAGAGACGCCCTCGATGACAGAGAGAAAGATGACGGGGAGCCATGTAGCAAAGAAAGATGGGAGGCTCTGATGAAACAAAAGAGATAGGGAGATAAAATGCTACGAGAGGCTGTGGAGTTTGAGGAAGGTCCTGGGAAGCTTCATGAGGATGAAGAGAGAGGTGTCGAGAGGGACTGGTAGAGAAAAGAAGGCTGGGGGAGGACAAGGAGGAACTCGGATGATCATCTGAGGGGAGTATGAATGTTCCCAGGTGGCCGACGACTGAACACAGGAATCCTACGTAGCGTAGGGGAACAAATGAGAGCTCTACAACTCAAAGATGGACCCACCTAAAATGCTACAAGATGGATGTGGAGCGCCAGGAAACTCCTGGGGGGCATCGTGACCGGGAGAAGAAAAGCCCTGATGGAGCCAGAGAGATAAAAAAATGATAGGGACTGTGATGATTAAATCTAGGGGGGATCCGAACTGAATAAATGTTGCCTTGGAGGCCAGGGAACTAATAGAGGCACGGCTAGAAGGAGGAGAGGACAGAAGAACTGGGCTGGGTGTTGAAGAAGAGCCCGGGAAGACTCTCCCGCTGAGCAGCGAGGTTCAGACTGGACCCCCTTGCTTTCTAAACTCCTTCTCAGAGAAGAGTCCAGGTGCAGCTGGATCCAGTCTTAGCCTCCGACTGTAAAGGACAATTCAGACCCAGGTTCTGTCACAGAGTCGGTTTAATACGGCTTGAGCTGGGTACCTCGGAAAAGGGACCCCCTCAATACTTTTCCTGTGCTTTGTAAAGCCTCACAATCGATGACATAAGCTATTCATGCCCCTGTTCACACGACAAGCGTGTGTCTCATCTGTGATAAAATTGTTCAGTCATTATGTGTCCTCTTCGATGACTGGAGTTTTGGTGCAAACGCTTTTACCTTCTGACCTGGTTTTGTGACCGCTTTGTCCCATCTGCACCTATCCTTCTGCTGACTCGGGATAGAATGGTCCCTTTCTGCATTTCCAAGAATTAGAGTTCCCTTTCCTTTGGTCATAACAGTCACTGAAATTCATAATGTTAAGTATATAATCTTCATTAATGTTACTTATACAATTTCATTATGTTAGTTAAGTTACAATGTATGAAAGTAAAACAAAACTACTATCCATCCTTCTTGGACTAAGGAGGAGTTCAGCCAAAGTTTGCTGTGTTGCTAGGTTACATCTTGCAGCCTAAGGCTTCGCTGGTCTAGGTACTTACGCTAAGCAAAACTTCAGTGTCTGACACCGGGTCACAGATATGGAGTCAGGAAGCCTTCTGAGGGAAGGAGAGGGGTGTGCGAGGTCAACGACAAAGCTGAAGATGTGCTAAGGGCAACCTTGAAGGCATCTATAGCTGTGGTGACACCACGAGAGGGGTTCTGAATGGGCCAGAGAGACCGAAGAAGGCACGGGGACATGAGGAGGAAGTCTGGGGACGATTGCAATGGAGTACAGATGTCCTCAGGACGCCAGAGACCAAATGGAAGCATCCTAGATGGTGCAGAGGATGATAAGAGGGCTCTGAGGCACAAACAAACCCGAGGACAGGTTTCTGAGGGAAAGAGCTCAAACATAAAATTTTATAAGTAACAGGGATTAAGAAAATAAGGAAAAAATTAAAAAATAGAAACAGTGAACTCAAAACACGTAGAAAGAAAATTGAAAAACAGAAGGCACTAAGGAAAGACGAGAAATAATTAAAAATAAAGATGGCAAAGGAGATAAACGATAAACATAGACAGAAAATCTTAAGACCATCCATGATTAAAGAAGCGAGGAAACAAATTACAAAATAACAATGGCAAACTAGATTGGAGACGTAGAAGGAAAAATTAAAAAGCACCATCACTAAGGAAAGACAATAAATAATTTTAAAATGACAGCAAAGGGAACAAAAGTAGGCACAGCAAGAACACTTAAAAAGTGCTAGCTGGTAGTGTAAATAAGGAGAAATATTACAAAATAGGGATGGCGAACAAAAACAGATATAGAAAGACAATTTTAAATGCAATGGCAATAAGGAAAGACAAATAATTAAAAGATAAGCAATAAAGACAAACAGGATAAAAGTAAGAAATTTAAGAAGTGATGGGGATTGGGGAAACAAGGAAATAATTAGGAAATATGGACAGCAAAGTGCAATGGAGATGTAGAAAGAAAATTCTAAAAAGGCTCTGCATTAATGAAATAAGAGAAAAAATTAAAAACGTACCCAGCAAACGAGATAAGTGGACAGAAAGAACCTTTTAAAAGCAAGAGTGGTTATGGAAAGAAAGGAAAAAAAATAAAAACACAGGGACATGCAAACAAAAATCAGTATTGGCAGCTTCATAAAGTAGACAGAGAATTTTTAAAGTGACGGGGTAAGAGAAAGACAGGAAAAATTAAAAGGCGAGGATGGCAAACTGGATAAAAGTTGACATAGTAAGAAAATTTTAAAACCAAAATGGATTAAGAAAAGAGGGAGAAAAAAGTAGGGTCAGCAAACTGAATAAAGACAATGAAACAAAATTTTAAAAGTAACAAAGTAGAGGACAGGCAAGAAGAATTAAAAAACACAGACAGGCATCTGGGTAAATGGAGACACAAAAAGAAAATTTGGGAAGCAACGGGGTACTGGCCATACAGGTAGGTAGGAAGTTAAATAGCAGGAGATGGAGTCAGACCAACAGCCACAGGCAGAGGACAATGGAAGAGGGATGGGGGGTGGAGCAGAGGGAGTCAATGGAAATAGACACGGCTCACTGGGTAGAGGGAGACCTACAAATGCAATTTTCACAAGCAATAGTGAAGAAGGCAGTGTGGGAGGAATGAAATAATAGCAGATGGGGAGCTGGGAAGGCAGAGGCGCAGAAAGGAAATGGAGAAGGGGACAGAGTACAGGGTGACATTGGCAGAGGAGCAAAAACTTTTGGGGAGCCAGAGCCTGGGACAGGCAAGGATGCAGGCAGAGATCAGAAGTGTGGCAGGGAAGGGCCTGGACACACACAAGAGGGCAGGTGACTCACCGCAGCTCCTGGTGCAGGTGGGACACCTTCATGGCCCAGAGGCTTCTCTCTCTGCCACTTCTGCCTCAGTGGTGCTGGCAGCCTGACCCTTGCCTGCCTATGAGTGGGCAGTGGGTGCCTCGATGCTCTTCTCCCATGAGGCATCCCAGAGGCATGGTGGCTCACATGTGCGGATGACAGGGGCAGCAAGCTCCTGGTGTTCTGTGCTGGTGGTACGCTCTGTCAAGGATAGCGAGGAGGGATCCTTCCTTGCCGTGGGGACTGTCTGTTCCTTGCTGGAAGCACATGCCTGTGGAACCCCCTTTGTTTCACTCCTCAGGCAGCCCCCTCCCTAGCTAAAGACCCTCAGCACAGCAGGCCCACCTGCAGCCTTTTTAAACCCTTTAACCAGCCCATCCTCACCTCATGGGTCTCATCGGGGCTGCCTTAGCCCCAGCTGGAGCCCATTGGGAACAGGAGCCATTGCCAAAAAAGCCTCCTATTCAACTCCTCCCCCACTATGCTTCCCAGAGGCACGGTGGCTCACACGTGCAGACAACGGAGGCAGCAAGCTCCTGGCATTCTGCGCTGGTGGTGCACTCTGTCAGGGATGGCTGGGAGGGATCCTTCCTCGCCATGGTGACCGTCTGTTCCTTGCTGGAGGCACATGCCTGTGGAACCCCTTTTTGTCACTCTTCAGCCAGCTCCAGCAGGCATCCATGCCCAGGCAGGCCCCTCAGCACAGCAGAGCCAGCTGCATCCTCAGCCTCACTGGCTGAACCTGAGCCTGGCCCAGCCCATCCTCACCTCATGGGTCTCACTTGGGCTGCCTCAGCCCCAGCTGGAGCCCATTGGGAACAGGAGCCATTGTCAAAGCCCCACAGCACATCACCCCCTCCCCTGAGCCTGTCCCCAGCAATGAGCTCTGCACCCTTGGGGGCAGCAAGTGGATCCAGGGGCACAGAGGAGGCAGGAAATCCCGGCAGCGAGTTGGCTACGAGGCTCAGTGCCCAAAGGCAGCAGGACAGAGGGACAAAAGGGAAGAAAAAAGCAGGAGAAAGGACAGAGGGACATAGAGAAGAGGTGTGGGACAGGAAGCCAGAAAACAGGATGCTGCAAACAAGAGGCAGGGGGGAAGCAGGATAGCCATGAGAAAAAAGGCAAGACTGTGCAAAAAAAACAAGAGATAGAGGAATAAATGAGAGAGACAGGGAGCAGGGGAGAGAGGTGAAAGTAACCAGCAGGATAAGATGAGACAACACACAGGAGCCAGGGAGAAGAAACATGATCAAGAAATAAAAAATAGAAACAGGACCCAGGCAAAAGTACACATTGAAAGAAAGTTTTGAAATGTGACAGGGTACAAGAAACATAAGCAAAAAATAACAGGCAGATGTAGAAAAAAAAATGAAAAAAGTGACAGCGTGCAGAAAAGAGAGGGAAGAATTGGGAATTATAGGCAGGGAGATGGCTAGGAGGAGATATAGACACAAAATTTTGAGAGGCATAGGATATGAGAATCATACCCAAGACTTAAGAGATGGGTATGCAGAGCTGCATAGAAAGAGATTGAGAAAGACAAGTATGAAAAGCGACAGGGTACAAGAACATGAGAAAGAAATTAAAATTAATTTGGGGAGACAGAGAGAGGGAAAAGTAGCAAGAAAATTTTAAAACGAACTGGGTTCAACAAACCTAAGCAAGGATTTAAAAGAAAGGGATGGAAAGGGAGAAATAAAGTTTCAAAAGAGATTGGGTAAAAGAAACATAGTCAAGCATTAAAAGACAAGGACACAAAGCTTAATAGAAGTAATCTGTGATGGATTGACCTTGGCTGGCCCCTGGGTACCCACCCAGCCTCTCTATCGCTGCCTCTCCTCAACAAGACAAGGGGAGAAGTTAAAATGAAAAAGCTTGTAGGTTGAGACGAGGACAAAGAGATCGCTCATAGTCACAAGAACAACAGACTCGACTTGGGGAAATTCATTTAATTTATTGTCAATCAAATAACAAGAAATAAGAACTAATTTTAAAAAACACCTTCCCACCACCCCTCTCTTTTTCTGGGATCATCTTCACTCACGACTTCTCTACATCGTACCCCCCGGACAATGCAGGGTGACAGGGAGTTGGGGTTGTGGTCAGCTCATCTTGCATTGTCTCTGCTGCTCCTTCCTCCTCGCACTCTTTTTCTGCTCCAACAGCGGGGCCGCCACGTCTTGCAGGGACTCTCTGCTCTGCTCCTGGCCAGTGTTGCTGATGGACTCGGCTTTGACCAGCAGCACGTCCCTCTCTGAGCTGGCTGTGCCCAACATGGGGGGAGCTTCTGGTGTCTTCTCACAGAACCCACCCCTGCCCCCACAACTCAGCCAAAGAAACCTTGTCACTTAAATCCAATACAACAGCAATCTACTACAGGGCAGAGAAGCCGGGGGGGGAAAAACAGGGAAAGGGAGCCACAGGGGAAAGAAAACAGCTATGGGCTACAGATCAGACAGGAGGAAGCAACACGGAGCGAGACAGAGACAGAACCATGAAGGCAAAAATTGCCTATGGGACAGATCTTTTAATATGATAACATCCTTTATATAATATAGTAGATACAGGTTTTTATTTTGAACTCTTTATATACATACACTCATATTTTTCAATATGTATAAAAATGAGAAATTGTTCTTTATTTCAATGCCTCATACCCATATATACAGGTTTTATTATTTTTAAACACACATTCCCCACATGAATTTTCAGGCATTTTTGGTCTGTGAACTGCCTCTTTTAGGGAGAACCCCATGTGACACACATATCCTCAAAAAGGTCTTGTTTTGCCTTAGAAATACCATCTGGAGTACAATTACAGCCTGACATTAAAAAAAAAAAAAAAAAACATACAAACATTACACCCCATACAAAGCAGCCTTAACATCTTCAAGATGCAGTCTGCTTCACTACTGCTGAACAGCCCCTCCCACATAGCTCTGCTCATCCCAAAACAACCCCATTAATTAAAAAGCTTCCCACAGAACCTTCTGATGGCTACTTGATGGGAGTTGACTGTACCCTTGCCTCAACAGTCTAGGTAGATCAACAAACTAACCATAGACTCCTATTGATGTTCCACCTACCCCTGACTCTACTTGACCAGGCAGAGCAGCTCCAAGCCAAACACACACAGGCACAGACCGACATTACACAGAACACTACAAACAATGCACCTCACAGATGAGGGAAAACTCTCAGCAAGAAGGATGACACCAACATAAGTGACTGTCGGGCAAGAAGATCTGCAAGACCACAATGGTGACATGAGAAAGCTCTAGGGAAACCCCAGGAAATGAGTACAATGTAATGGTTTGGGACAAGAAGTGACTCTAAAACTGAGATGTATGTGCAGGAAGCCCAAGTTCAAGACCTGAGAACTTAAGGATGCAGGGAAGAAGTCCCAGTCACTGAAAATAGATGGCTAGAGAAGAGAGCTGCTCACACAGCCAGTAACTGCGACGAGCGAGGGAAACAAGCAGTCGACTTAATATAAGTGATAAAGCAAGCTTCAGCTTTATTGCAGCTTCATCAGACTTTTATACTCTTATACTTAGATATGCCTATTTGTCTTACAACTATTGGCTGTGCGCTAAAGATTACATTATTCATACTCCTCCTACATGCGGTTTCTTGGGTCCAGATTTGTTCCTGTTCTCTCACAGTCTACTTTCTCAAAGTTGTTTATCTGACTTAAGGAAGGTCAGCACGGCCTTCAGCATCTTTCTTATCAGCGTGACTCGGAATTCTCCATGCAGGCAGGCATAGCTTACTTCTGACAATCCTGCATGGCGCCGTGCCCGTTCTCATATAGCCATTCCTCAACAATTCCCCCTTTTTCTTTTGTACTTATTGTACAATCAACACAGTATTGTTAACATGTAGTAGGTTGCGTAAAATACAGTGATATGCAATTTTCACTACAATAATTATCGCTATCAAAATGCCAAGCCAGCGCAATACTTCTTTATTTAAAGCCTCTGTACCTTCAAAGTGTGCTCATGTCTCTCTCTCCCTCTCTGACCCGAGACAGCCTCCTTATATCCTGCACTGGATTGAGTGGAGAAGTACAGGCTAGAGTCGCTGCATGCACGGCCAGTGCACGCAGTGAGTCCCACCAGACTCTCCTGCACTGGATCGAGTAGAAAAGTACAGGCCAGAGTCGCTGCACACGTGGCCAGTGTATGCAGCGAGTCTCACCAAATTCATGATCCAGCTTTGCTAACAGCAGCTGTCTGATACGTGACTACATTGTTGTAATCCCTTCTTGTTATCTTCTTCTGTGAAGGTCAGGTTCTCATGGATACACACCTAGTTTTTAGAGCAACATATTCTACAACTTGTACAAGGGTACGATGCAAAGCGGCATTTACAACTAATCGTATAATGGTTATTAAACACGGCAAACAGCATACTAAACATAACAGACAAATTCCTTCCACACAGGCGATGAGTATAATTTGCTTCAACCAACCCCACCCCCACGTCCATCCAGCAAAGAGATTTCACCCAGTGGTCTCCACAAGTCGCTGGTTCGGTCGGTGCAGTTCCTGCAGCTGGGCATGGATGGATTTGGAGTGGTCACTTAGATTCATACAATACAGTCCTTTAAAATCTTGACAATCATGTCTGTGAGCTGAAAGCAAAAAATCAGTAGCAGTTCTGTTTTGCAACATCGCATATCGAATACTATCTACATCCAGCAACAACTCAGAAATAGCTGTACTAGTAGCATTGTTAAACTTATCCTTGGCAGCAAGAGAGTCCTTGTTATCACGAATCCTTGGCAGCAAAAGAGTCCTTGTTAGCAAGAGCGCATGCGGACTCCCTGTTCTTGCTGGTACTGCGCTTTGATCTTCTTCCACAACAGGCCAAGATTCTCAAGCAGCTAGATAAGGTATCTGTGAGTCCATTACAGGCTTATGTCATCCAAATGTTTTTCTTGCAAGCACCCGAGACTGAATAACAATTGGTGTGATCTATGTGTTTTCCAGCACCCAGGTGCGAGTCCCTTGAGTGTATTTACAGTCCTCCTCGCCGATCTTCCGTTGCTTTCCCATATTCCACCCCCTTGCTCAAGAGACCGCTTCTGCTGGGGTTCATTTTAGTCTCGCAGGGTATAACACAGAGCAATCTACTAAGGCATGCAATAACATATACACATATAGGAAAAAACCAAAAACATATCTCTATGGTACTGCTTTGAATCAGGTGTCCTATTTCTCTTTTTCTGATGCTTTCCCGTAATGCTTATGGCATACTTTTGTGCTAACGTGGCACATTTCCCATCTAATTGTTCTTGTTTGGTTTCTTTTTTTTTCTTCTTTTTTTTTTTCCTCTTTTTCATTTTTTTTCTTTTTTTTTTTCCAATCACTTACGACTGACATAAAAGTCTGCCTTTGCAACAAGAGCTCAGTTTCTCATTTTTCCTTAAGTTTCTCATTTTCATACAGAGCATCCTATAGATTTTGGCTCAACTCCTTTTCCCAATCAACCATGATCTTATAGACAAACAACAAACAACCAGCGATATGCCCTGCACGGGCAAGCCGTTTCTGAGAGTGTAAATGTGTCGGCTCGTGAAAACTCCACCAATATTTCAGGACTTCCATCGGTTCTACAGCCCATCCTGGTGTATCTGCCTGGGGCGCGCTCACCTTACGTCTAAACACTGTGTATACACAAACTTCTTCACTTGACGGAGTGTCAGCCCTAGTTGCATAGAGAACAGTACCACACCGGGCAGAACACCTGCTCAAGTGGAGTCACCTAACGACACTGCACACAACAAAAAGCAAACAGTAGCACACATGCCGATCAGCAGCTATAAGCTGGCGCCCACACACACTTACACAGCAGACATACAAAAACAGCACTTTTATCTCAGTGAGACGACTGGGGAGGGGAGGGGGCGTGGGGGTGGGCAATGGCAGGAGCAAACAGCTCCGGCTCTGTCCGTCTCTGCTGACATTCTGCCTCCTCCATTGGCCTCAGGTGGAGCAGAGGGGATCAGCAGGGGATCGTCCCAGACCTTCGGACCTGGCCTGTTCAATCCCCCTCCTGTGGGTTGTAATGCTGCAAAAGCCCCGGCTGCTGTGGCTCGCTCCGCCTTCATAGCTTGTAAGGTCGATAACACCAACCACCATGTCGTCGCTAATGGTGATGCCTCTGTCTCCTTTACTTATCATTTCCCACAGTTTTTTTGCAACAGCCTCCCATATTTATGGTTTAAAAGCTGTCTGGGGCTCTGGTGCGAATCCGTTCTCTCTGCACCAGGTTAACAACCTTCGGAGCATACACTCATCGTATTTCACCCCTCTCTTAAAGGGGATATGCAGGAGAAGTCTTAATATAGCCCCTTCTTTTGTTACTTGTTGCCCCATCTCCTGCCCAATTTAATCAGTTAGAGCAACAGTTTCGCTGGTGTTTCAATCCCTCTCTTAGACCATAGCTGCGCCTAAAGGGCTTACTCCCCGCTTTTCTAAAAAGCATTTTAAAATTTTGAAAGCTACCTCTCTATCCATCGCGCGTTGTGTAGACCTTCTTAATTATCCGGTCACTTACAGCCTTTCCCTTTTGTGTAGACCTTAATTATCCGGTCAGTTGCAGCCTTTCGCTTTGGTAGCCTTCACTCGGACGGCGAACCCCTTCTTTATTATCCTGGGTCCAAGCACAGATCAGACACGTCTTGTCACTGATCTTCTGCTCCCTGGTCGCTGCTACCAGTGCTTCTCCGAGCTCGCTGTCCGGTGGAGAACAAGGAATGGGGGTCCCTGTTCGGGCACCACTTGCGACGAGCGAAGGAAACAAGCAGTCGACTTAATATAAGTGATAAAGCAAGCTTCAGCTTTATTGCAGCTTCATCAGACTTTTATACTCTTATACTTAGATATGCCTATTTGTCTTACAACTATTGGCTGTGCGCTAAAGATTACATTATTCATACTCCTCCTACATGCGGTTTCTTGGGTCCAGGTTTGTTCCTGTTCTCTCACAGTCTACTTTCTCAAAGTTGTTTATCTGACTTAAGGAAGGTCAGCACGGCCTTCAGCATCTTTCTTATCAGCGTGACTCGGAATTCTCCATGCAGGCAGGCATAGCTTACTTCTGACAATCCTGCATGGCGCCGTGCCCGTTCTCATATAGCCATTCCTCAACAAGTAACAATGCTGCAAACGAGGACCACCCAGAAACTTCCGAGATGCAAGACCGATCCACCGTTTAAGCTTACAATGCAAGAAAAGCGGGGCCTGACTGGGGCAGTGCTGATGAGTACTGGCATTCAAGACTCTTGGGATGGTGCCTGAAGTACAGGCTGTGCTCCTCAAGTGCAAAGAGGACATCGAGACCCAAGGAAGTTTCAAGACCCAGAAGACAAACCACACAAACAACACAACAGATGCAGGCTGGAACTGCCCTGCCCGGCTTATGCTGGCATTGTGCTGAAGACTAACCTGCTCCCTTTACCTGCCCAAAGGGGACAGCTCAAGGACAGCCCTCTGCCCTTCTCTAACTTTAAGACACCTCCCTGCAAATCACAAACTCCTCCCCTCCCAGCCCCCCTCCCCAGCCCTGTACACTCAACTTAGCTTTCAGAGGGCTGGAGGTCTTAAATCCCATGTCGACAAAAAAAAAAACCACAAACAAAAAACAGCACATCAACTATCTGGGACATTCCTGTAGTCACCAGGTTCCTCCCCATCACCTACAATTAAAGAAAACCAAACAGTGACAGCAAGAAGTTCCAGAGAGGCCACCGCCAACCTCTTACACAATTTCCCCTTCCTCAAAAGCACAATGGGATTCCACTCACCTGCTCCTTCCAGAGTCAGATGCTGCAGCCATCATTGCTTGAGATACCAAGAAACCAAATTACTGTTGCACATGTGAGAAGTCACCAGCCCCAAGCTCCTCCTCACTACTTCCTCGGCTCACCTCTGATGCTTGTCCGCTTCCAATGATGGCTCACAGGGCACCTGCAAAACCAGAAGACTTAACCAAGTTGCCATATAATACTTCACTATTAAGACACCAATAGGGCCCACAACCGCCTCACCTTCTCAGCCCACTCGTCAGCATGTGGCTTAGCACCTCTGAGCCTGCGTCCTGCACCCGAAAAAAAAAGCCAACCAAAAGGTATATGCTGAGATACTGCCCGAAACCTCAGCCTGCCTAAAGCCATTCCTGTCTCCTACTCCTTTACCCTGGCCTCTCGCCCACCTGCCCTCCATGGTTTTGGGCTGCCGCTTTGAGGCTTACAAACCACCTGTAAAACAGATCCAGAGGACACTAAAAACTTCACCCACAATATAACATCTGAGAAGAATTGCTGCTTCAGTCCACTAGTCATTGACCACCTTGCCCGAGTCATGTCCGGTGCCAGTATCCTGCTTTACTCATCACTTCACACCTTCAGAATTAAAAAAAACACTACACCCCCACCAAGCCATAATATAATCACATAGCCACCAGTCACATCTTCCCTCCAGCACCATGCACTGACCCACCTTCTTACAGGGTCCCGCTTGCCTTCTCCATGACTCTTTGGTGCACATCTTGTCCCTCTGCATCTGAAAAAATTAGTAAACAAGTCACCCAGATGCTGATCAGTCACTTAACAGTTCCAGGGGTCTTGTTTCCATTTAGGAATACAATCTAGGCTCCAACTACAGCCCACCATGAAAAAAAAATTGGACCCAACATTAATCCCCACACATACAAGCCTTAACACCTTCAATCTGCTTCACTACTGCCAAACAGGCCCTCCCAGAAGGCTCCAATCATCTCCATAAAACACTATGGAAATGTCTGTCCCTGCCAATGGCTGCTTGACCCCAGATGACCGTACAACCTTTGGCTAAACGGTCTTGGCAGATCAACATATTACCCATAGACTCTTATTGCTGTTCCACCTACCCGACTCTACACCCCCAGGCAGGGCAGCTCCACGCCAAACACACCCACGTGCAGCCCAACAGCACACAGCACTACAGACAACATGACTCCAAGATGAGAGAACCTCTCCACAAGAATGACTTTCAGACAAGAGACACTGTCGGTCAAGAAGACCGACAGGGCCGACGTGAGGAGGCTCTATGGCAAAGCCATAAAAGAGTCAAATGTAATGGCCCATTACAAGAAGTTCCTGTCAGAACTGAGATGACATATGTGCAGGAAGCCTGGCTTCAAGACCTGAGAACATAAGGATGCAGGGAAGAAATCCCAGTCCATAAAAATAGATGGCTAGAGCTCAGAGAACAGAGCTGCTCATGCAGCCACAAATGACGCTGCAGAAGAGGACCATACAGAAACTTCTGAGAGGCAAGTCCAATCTGCGCTTTAAAATTGTTATGCAAGAAAAGAAGTGCCCATTGGGCGCTATGCCAGTTAGCACAGGCATTTGAGACCCTACAGTAAGGATATCAAAAACCTAAGGATAGTCCAAAACACAGAAGACAGAGCACACAAACTACACAACAGCAGACACAGGCCAGAACTGCCCTGCCCAGCACACACTAGCTTTGTGCTGAAGAGGAACCCGCTCCCATTACCTACTCAGAGGAGACTGCTCCTGCATAGCCCTCTGCTCTACCCTGATTTGAAAACTCCTCCCTGAAACTGTCAGCCTTGGCCCCCCTCCAGCACCTGTCCCTCCACTTAGCTTTCAGAGGGCCAGGGGGTCTGAATTCATCCTTGACAAAAAAACCCACAACAAACAGCTAACTGATGTGTTCCTGCAGTCACCAGGTTCCTCTTCATCTGCAAAAGAAAAAGAAACCACAGCTCCAGCAGTGACTGCCATGACACTAGATGCCAACCTCTTCTACAACACCCTCATCCTCAGAGGTGCCACGGCAATCCGCTCACCTGCTTCATGCCAATTCCAGCATCAGAGGCTGCAGCAACAATTATTTATGACACCTAAGATACCAACAAACACAAAATTACCATTGCATTTCTGCAAAATCACCAGTCCAGTGCTCCTCCTTGATACTATCCAGCTCACCTCAAATGCAAGAGACTAGAACAGACCAGACCCTGTCGACACCCAAAGCCAAATGCAAAACCCATATGACAAAGGCTGACGAACCTGCCTACCTTTCCTAGCCAACCCCCAGCACCAAAACTTTAGAAACCCTTCTCCACTCCTCAACTGTCAGGGAAGGAACGCCACTTCTTCCTGACAGCTCCCACCCTGTATTTGCAACCCTGAACCCCCTACGTCAGCCACTCCTCAGGAGCTGCTCTTCTGAGCCATGCTCTGCATTCAGCAGGCACCTTCTATCTTCTGTCTTCCCACAGACTCTGGGCTCTGCTACAGACACACAAAATAAGCAATGCCCTGACACAATCTACAAGGGGCCTGCTGCAAGCTGCAAAAACTCTAGGGACACCATGGCACTCTTTGGGCGATGGGAAAAGGTGATGAGCATGCCATACCCTGAATGACACTGTGCCTTACGTCACTGCTGCTTTGTTGAGAAAAGCTAAAATGCCATATGCAGATGCATACAAAATGCTCACCCTAACCCCTACAAAATAGTCTCATCATCAACCCAATTAAGAGAAACAGCATCAGCAACTTACATAGCATACTGCAAAACTGGTGGAAAAAAACACAGTTCCCTCTTCAATAAAGCCAGGAATTCCAGAAGAATACAGCACTCCTAGAATAAAGAAAAGCATACTATTAAACCACCTGGGCACCCCCTAAACACTCATTACAAAGTTACAGACCTGAAAAAAAAGGAAACAAAAAAGCAGCATACAAGCCAACTTTCTACTGTACAGTCAGCTGGATATTTACTGGTCCTGAGGGTCTTAGATCAGCCTTCTTACCTCTGCCTCAACACCAAAACAGACCTGCCCAAACAGCTGAGCCTGCCCCAAAGTTACAGCCAAGTGAAGGACCAGCACAGCACTGACTCCAGAGGAGCCCAGCAACAGAATGAGCTCCTGAGCGGAGGCTGTGGCTCATATACCCCGAGCCCCACCTACTGCCCTTGGGCCCCACCCACCCCACCACCCTTCCCACAATCCCCTGGGAAAAGGGCGGGGCCAACCCTGCCCAGAAGACATAAAGGCTGCCACAGGAGCAACAGCTTCTATTCTCCTGCCATAAGTTCTCAGCAGGCAAAGCAGCACCCCATTTTATTTCCAGTTGTGACTTGCCTCTGGTGATTCTCTTACTGCTTTTGTTTGATTTCTGTCCAGTTGTTGCTGTGGAGAAGAGAGTTCTGCAGGGGTCGTTTTATTTTTTGTGATCTTCAGATATTTTTGTGGTTAACTGTTACTTGTGTTTTATGGTTTCAGAAGAGTGCTAGAAGCATATGATTTCCAGAAGACTGATGAGCATCTTGAGGTCCTGGAGGACTAAAGCGCCATAGAGATGCGTATCGGAGGACTGAGGGGGCTTCTGGAGGACTAAAGTGCTATAGAGACGCGCGTCGGATGACTGAGAGGGCACTTCCGGGATCCTGGAGGACTAAAGTGCCATGGAGACGCGCGTCGGAGGACTGAGGGGGCACTTCCGGGATTCCGGAGGACTAAAGTGCCATGGAGACGCGCGTCGGAGGACTGAGGGGGCACTTCCGGGATACTGGAGGACTGAAGTGCCATGGAGACGCGCGTCGGAGGACTGAGGGGGCACTTCCGGGATCTTGGAGGACTAAAGTGCCATAGAGATGCGTCTCGGAGGACTGAGGGGGCTTTTGGAGGACTAAAGTGCCATAGAGACGAGCGTCGGAGGACTGAGGGGACACTTCCGGGATCTTGGAGGACTAAAGTGCCATGGAGATGCGCGTCGGAGGACTGAGAGGGCACTTCCGGGATTCCGGAGGACTAAAGTGCCATAGAGACGCGCGTCGGAGGACTGAGGGGGCACTTCCGGGATTCCGGAGGACTATAGTGCCATAGAGACGCGCGTCGGAGGACTGAGGGGGCACTTCCTAGGTCCTGGAGGACCGCGTTGCCATGGAGATGGGCACCCGGAAAACTGCCGGGCACTGATAGGGGCGCGGTAACGCGTAAGAGCTGATACTGGAGCGCCGACGGCCGCTCTCGAGGCCGGGCGGGCGGCACCGATCCCGCTCCAGGTGGCGCGGAGCTCGCCGGAGTGCCGGCGGTCCTGGTTCGCCCTCCGGCCGCCGCTCTCTCGACACCGTCGGCGGACCGGTCTCCGTGAACCCGCGCATGCGCACGAGCTGCAGAACCAACGTACAGCGCCGCCGGGGGCGGGGGCCAAGGCGGGCCGGGGGCGGCGCCAGGGAGGGCGGGAGGCGGGGCCACAGCGCACGCGTGGCTCCCCCCCTGCAGGACCGGCCTGCAGCCGCCGGGCGGCAGCACCCCCTCCATTAGTTACACATATATATATTCAGGGAATTTATATTGTCTGTTTACACTTATATAGAAAATCTGCTTAGACTTATACATTAACACTTATGATACCGAATATATATTTAGACTGTCTGCTTACACATCTATTTTGACACTAATATCTTTTTATAAATACATTTTTTTAAGTATTTTTATATTCTAGGATCTTTTATATAACACAGAAGCACAGAATCATAGAATCCTTAGAGACAGAGGTTTTTATTTTGAAGTTATTTTACATACATAAATTAATATTATTTCTCAATATATATATTTCTCATATGTAAATGATTGTTCTCTATTTCAATGCCTCATGCCCATAGTTACAGGTTTTCACATTTTTTAATGCATCCCAAGAATTTTCAGACATTTTGGGGCTGTGAACCACCTGTTTTGGGAGACCTTCACGTAACCCCACATCCACCGCTCACCTGCTCCTCCGCTGCATCATCGCTGCCCCAGTGACATCGGGGTACCCCAAAATGACACCATCACCCCCTGAGACACGCACACAGACACCCTTCTATCCCCCTGCCAAAAAGGCCCAAAATGCCCAGACCCAGGGCTGGCCCCTTCCCCTCACGGGGGCTCCGCCACCAGCTGCAAACCTGGGCTGGGGCATCTTTCGAGCAGCATGAGATGCCTACAAGAAGGCACCTGGAAAACAAAAATCCCTGATTATAGCTCAGCATCCTAAAAAATTGCCTGGAAGAGAGCAGAGGAATTCCCTCAGATGGAGGGATGGGACAGTAGCTGAGCTACAGGAGGATTCTGGGGAAACAGCTCAGCTCCAAATACAGCACAGCCTTCAAAAGCCAGTGCCAGCTCAACTCTTAAAGTCAGGATTAAGTCTAATTGCTACCATTTTGAACACGTTCTTAGCATAACAGTAAACCTTCTCACTGGTGTTGGGAAGTGCCTTGTCCCTTCCCTTTTGGTGAAAAGGTGTGCATTAGGTTTATATATACAAAATAAAAATACTTATACTATAAAAGTATTTGACTTTCCTCTGGCACTAATTTCACTTGCACAGCTGTGAATTGATACCATAACACTCTCTCTCTCCAAAATACATAGTTATAATTGGACTACAAGGTTTTTTTGGGTGTTACGCAAGGAGGAGGGACATCTGGCCGGGGCACTGCCTGACAGAGATGCCACTGGGCTGCCGGGGAAATGCGCCACTGAAAGCCAGAGAGAAATAAAGTACTTCAGAGCACACTGTCTAAATATCAGGGGAAAAAAAAACGTTACATTCAGTTGCCTCTTTTTAAAGCTTTAGAGCAAATACCTTCCTCCATCTCTGAGGAACCTTGTGGCACTTCATCTCCCTTTCCCTCTCTCGTCCCATCCGAGCCCCCGTCAGTCTCTGCTCTGCAGCTCCTTTATCCTCCTCTCTGCATCCAGGGAGTCCCTGCTTGGATCCTCTCTCACTCACACACCTCTCCTTTGCCAAGATGCTCTGTCAGGCTCCAGCACTCGCCGAGGATTTGCCAGCAGCTGGTGTCCCCTGGGAGGGGGAAGCGGGTGTAATGGGGGTCCCAGTGGGATGTGGGGGGTACCAGAGGGGACTCCAAGGGATCCCAGATGGCTCTGGAGTGTCCTCGAGGGGGTGCGGAAGGGTCCCAGGGGGAATGTGGGGGGTCCCAGAAGGCTCCAGGGAGTCCTATGGGAACATGACAGGTCCCGGGGGGCGCGGTCCTGGAGGGCCCTGAGGGGGCTCTCAGGGTGTGTGGGGAGTGTCCCAGCAGGATATGGCAGGTAACGGCAGGGGCTCCAGGGAATGCCAGTGGGCTCTGGGGTGTCCTGAGGGGCTCCAGAGGACTCTGGAAGATCCTGGGGGTGTGTGGGAGGGTCCCAGGGGGCTCCAGAGGGTCCCAGGGCATCCTAGATGGCTCTAAGGGGGCTCTCCGGGGGTGTGGGGGCTCCTAGGGGTATATGGGGCATACCATGGAGGGGTCCAGGGGGTCCCAGTGGGGCCTGGGGGATCCCAGGAGCGTCCCAGGGGGCTCTGGGGTGTCCTGGGGGTGTGTGGATGGGTCCCAGGGGGAAGGTGGGAGGGTCTCAGGGTGCTCCAGGGAGTCCCGGGGTGAATGTGGGGGGTCCCAGAAGACCCCAGAGGGTTCTGGGGAAATATGAGGGGTCCATGGGGTCCTGGAGGGCCCCGGGGGGGTGTAAGAGAGTCCAAGGGGGCTCCAGGGGGTCCCAGGGTATCCTAGAAGGCACTGGGGGCATTCTCAGGAGGTGTGGTGGGACCCAACAGGATGTGGGGGGTAGCGGGAGGCACTCCAGGGGGTCCCAGAGGTCTCTGGGGTGTCCGGGGGGGCTTTGGGAGGATCTGTGGGGTGCTGGAGAGGGTGTGGGAGGGTCCCAGGGGGCTACAGGGAGTCCTGGGGGAATCCCATGAGGGTCACATAGAACCCTGGGGGAAGACAAAGGGTCCCAGGGGATCCTAGAGGGATCTGAGGGGCTCTCACGGGGTTGGGGGGAGGTCACAGAAGGGTCCCAAGGGGATGTGGGGGATACCGGGGGCGGGCTCCAGTGGATCCCAGAGAGCTCTAGGGCACTCTAGCGGATCCTAAAGCAGGTGTTAGAGCAATCCAGAGGGTCCCAGGGCGTCCTGGAGGGCTTGGAGGGGTCCCAGAAGTCTCCTGGGAGTCCTGGGGGAAACATGAGGGGTCCCAGGAGGTCCTGGGGGGCTCTCAGGGGGTGTGGAGGGTCACAGAAGGGTCCCACAGAGATATGGGGCGTACTGGGGGGAGCTCCCAGAAGGCTCTGGGGTGTCCGGGAGGGCTCAGGGAGGTCCTGAAGGGTGTGTGGCAGGGTCCCAGGGGGCTCCAGGGGGTTCCAGGGGTCCTGGAGGCCTCTGGGGTGCTCTCAGGGGATAAGGCGGTGGTCCCAGGACAGTCCCAGGGGATGTGGGGGATACTGGGGAGGAGCTCCAGGGGATCCCTGAGGGCTCTGGGGTTTTCTGGGGAGCTCCAGGAGGATCTGTGGGGTCCTGGAGGGGGTTTGGGAGGGTCCTGGGGGGCATGTGGGGGGTCCCAGAAGGCTCCAGGGAATCATGGGGGAACATGAAGGATCCCGGATGATCCCAGAGGGGTCCTGGGAGAACATGAAGCGTCGCAGCGCGTCCTGCAGAGCTTTCAGGGATGGTGGGGGTCCCCAGAAGATTCTAGGGGGTCCCAGGAGGATCCTGAGGGGTTTGGGGATCCCAGGGGGTATCAGAGGGTTCTGGGGGGTCCAAGAGAAACGTGGGGTGTCCCAGAGGGCTCCGGGGGGGTCCCAGTGTCCCCATACCTGTGACATGGACGGCAACGGCACAGGCTCCCAGGGAAGAGCCAGTGTGGAGGACACAGCCCACACTGGGGGGGAAAACGTGGCAGTGACAGGGGGACACTCCCTTGAAGCCAAAGACAATAACCTTGGAGGAGTCACTGCGCCCCTTGCAGACCATCGGAAACAGGTTGCTGTAGGGCTCCTTGTCCTGTGGGAGAGGGCACAGTGGGGGGAGCGGTCATGGGGATCCCCAAACGCCAAGGGATGCCTCGACCCTCCCCTCCCACCCCCAGCCCCCCTGCATCCCCCCATCACCCCTCAGCCCATGCGCATCCCCTCCCAGCCTCCCTCAACTCAGGGCCCACTTCAGGCCACAGCCCTCCCCCCCCCCGCCAAACTCAGGGCTCCCCTCACACCCCACCACCACCACAGCCCCCCAGGGCTTCCTTCAGCCCCCCATGTCCCCTACCCAGCCCCCTTCAGTGCCACCCCCTCAGAGCGCCCCGTTTGCCCCCATCACACTCTCAGGACCCCGCTCCCCACTGTCCAGGCCTCCTCGGCCCTCCGTTCCCCCAGCCCCCCTCGAGGCCCGCTCTCACCCCTTAGGGCCCCCTCGGCCCCCCCAATCCTCCTCAGCTCCCTCGTTCCCCCCCAAAGTTTCCCCACTCCGAGAGTCCCTTAAGCCTTCCCCACCACCCCTCAGTCCCCCTCGGGGTCCCCTCAGGACACCCAGCCCCTCTCAAGGCCTCCCCATTACCCTCAGGACCCCCATCCCCCTCCTCAGCCCCCCCGTCTCCCCTTCAGCTTCCCTCAGAGCCCCCTTAGCCGCCCCTCAGCGCCCCCGTTCCACCTCAGGGCCCCCATGTCCCTCCACTACTCCTCGGGGCCCCCACAGCCCCGCTTTCCGCCCGCGCCGCCCCGCTCCGATTTCAAGCCGGCCGCCATTTTCCCCCGGCTCCCTCCGCTTCCGGAGCTCCCCGGCACGGCCCGCCCATGGCGCACTCCCATTGGCCGCCGCCCGCCCCCCTCCCCTCCATTTGAAGCAGCCCCGCTCCATTGGCCCGTTGCAGCCGTCAATCCCCACTGCGCCCCACCCCCGGCGAGGAGACCCGTCCAATAGGAGCCGCGCAGGCGCAGTACAGCGCATGTAGCAGCCCTCGCTTCTGCCGCCTGGCGAGCAGAAGCCGGTACTGCATCCCGGCGCGGAAGGCGGGGACGCGGGAGGCCCCGTTTGCCCCAATGTGGGTTTTTTTCGCTTTCCCATGTTATTATATTTGGGGGTTTCTCAGCGCTTTTCCACAACATAAAAGTTGTCGGCCTTTGCATTCGGGCAGGAGAACGCGCGATACTTTCCTTTCTGGCTGCACAAATCGAGGTGGATTTGGCTTTACCCAGAACCCGAAATTGGGCCTTTTGGCCTTCCCTCGCCAGGGCCGGCGCTGCAGAACGCGGGGGTGCACGGCCGGGGAGGGCCGGGGGCGTGGCCGACAGAAGCAGGAGGCGGGGCCACGGCGCACGCGCCCCTCCCCACCTGCAGGACCCGCCTTCGGCCGCCGGGCGGCAGCACCCCCTTAGTTAACCCGCCCTCAGCGCTCATTAGGGTGATGGGCGGTGTGCAGACGGGAACAGGAGCGACTTACCCGGCTGCGGGGCTCCCAGCTCTCGGCCCTGCCCGCACTCGCAGCCCAGGCAGCGACAGCCAGCCTCGCTGCACCAAAAACCTGCGGAACAGGGGGTTTACCCCCAGAATGAGCCCCAGGGACGCTGTATTGCACCGCGCAGGGCATCAGGGCTGGGGGCTGTGGCAGCAGTGAGTCCCACAGGGACCAGGGACGGAGGTGGGGGTAATGCCTTATCCACCACATAAAAATTGGTGATTTTTGCTCTCCTGCATGAAAATGGGGTTTTTTTTCTCCTTTCCAGCTGCACAAATCTAAGTGGATTTAACTTTCCCGGGAGCCACAAATTGGGATATTCTTCCCACAAAATTAGGGGGAGTTCCCCCAGCGCAGATCCAGAATCAGGGGGCTTGGGGTATTTCTGTGCCATGGCAGCAGCTGCCGCTCTGGGTGCGTGACCCTGTAGGGGAAAGTCCCTGCTCTGGGGGAACGGGCCCCAAATTGGGAAGGAAAAAGGGGGAAAAGGAGAAGGGGGAAGGTGCAGCTTTGGAAAGCACTTTGACGTCTTCAAGAGAGACTAGAGGGGAGGGCGAGTTTCTAAATCCGTTCTATAAACAGGCTTTCGTTGCAGTTTAGAATCCTCATAGAGCATAGACATTTACACTTCTGTATCTATTTACACACATATATCCTCAGAGAATACAAATTGTCTACACTTCTATAGAATATCTGTTACAAGTTAGATCTATTTAGACTTCTGTATTAACACTTATTATATAGAACATCTAATTAGACTTGCTGCCTGTTTAGACATATATTTTGACACTTGAATAGTTCTTTATAAGTAAATCTTTTAAAAATCTTTTCATGGTCTAAACCCCTTTATATCATATAGAATCATAGCATCCTTAGAGAAGCAGGTTTTTATTTTTAACTCCTTTTATATACATAAATATTATTTTCCAGAAGATATAAAAATGACTGTTCTCTATTTCAGTGTCTCACACCCAGAGTTACAGGTTTTAGCATTTTTTAACCACTACACCCCCACCCCCGAATTTTCAGACATTTTGGGGCCACCCGGCCCCAGCCAGGAGCAGCTGAGCCGAGTGGGGCCGCCCCTGCTCCCCCAGCTCGGGCTCGGCCCCGGCCCCGACACCCCCCAGCGACCCCGGGGCAGCGCTCGGCCCAGGGCTGCTGCCGCCCCCGCCGGCCCTGGGAGGGCAGAGCCCGCACCCGCCCGCCGAGGCTCCGGACGGGGGATCCCACAACGCGCCCCAGCGCGGCTGCCGCGGCCGCAGCGGAACGAAACCGTAATTAACACCGCAGTGTTAATTAACCCCGCCCGTAATTAACACCGCAGTGGGGAGCGGGACAGAGCGGCAAAAACCTGCTGTGGCTGGGCACTAAACGAACGACAGATGCTCTCTTTAACCTCTCTCCCCTCCCAGAAGAGAAGGGAGACAGAATAAGAAAGACAGAGGCTTATAGGTCGAAAAGAAACTAAACTAATGAAATATTAAAAATAAAAGATGATCATATAAATAAGAAAAAATATGAAAAAATACAATATATGCAAAACCAGTATCAGAGTCCTCCTCAGACGCTGGCCATGGAAGGAAGAGGCTGACCCGTTGGTCCCTCAGCTTTTATACTGAGCACGATGCCCATGGGATGCAATACCCCCGTGGTCAGCTTTGGGTCACCTCTGCCTTCGTCGGCCCCCACTGAGCACCTCCATCCTCCTCCTGCCCCAGCAGCACCTCCCCACCAGCAGCTACCGCCACCTGCCGCAGGCCCCTCAGATCAACCCCCACAGACCCTATAGATCTCCTCTGGGCTTTACCCCCAGCCCTGCCCCATAACCCCCCCCTCGCAGCACCCTCCAAGCCCTGCCCTGTACATCCCCATAGCACTTGGCCTTGTTGAACCTCACACCATTGCCCCTGGGCCATCCATCCAGCCTGTCCAGATCCCTCCGTAGAGGCCTCCTACCCTCCAGCAGACCGACATTCCCGCCCAACTTGGTGTCCTCTGCAAACTGACTGAGGGTGCACCCGATCCCCTCCTCCAGGTCGTCGATAAAGACATTAAACAGAACTGGCCCCAACACCGAGCCCTGGGGAACACCGCTGTGACCGGCCACCAACTGGACTGAACTCCATTCACCACCGCTCTCTGGGCCGGGCCGGCCAGACAGCTTTTCACCCAGCGAAGGGTACGCCCATCCAAGCCATGGGCAGCCAGTTTCTCCAGGAGAATGCTGTGGGAAACTGTGCCAAAGGCTTTACTGAAGTCTAGGTAGACAACATCCACAGCCTGTCCCTTGTCCACTAAGCAGATCACCTTGTCACAGAAGAAGATCAGGTCAGTCAGGCAGGACCTGCCTTTTGTAAACCCATGCTGACGGGGCCCGATGGCCTGGCTGTCCTCTACGTGCTGCGTGATGGGACTCAGGATGATCTGCTCCATAACCTTCCATGGCACCAAGGTCAGACTGACAGGCCTGTAATTCCCCAGATCCTCTGTGCGGCCCTTCTTGTGGACGGGCGTCACGTTCACGGAGTTTCACACACATGACCAGAGTCTGTAACTGCCAGGACCAGGGTCCCTTCGCAGCGGGGGACCCCCGCGGGCTGACGGGTGCCCCTTTTGATGACTCACACACACTTACTCTCGGGTGCACTCCCTCCTTCTTCAGGCTCGACTCCAGCTTTCCTGCAGTAGAGTCTCAAGCATCAGATTTTATAAAAATAACTAATTTAATTGAAAGGTACAGCAGCAAGGTCAGCCCAGGATGGGTGCCTCCAAAAAGGGAGGGACCTGGAACAAAGAAATCCCCAGGCAATTATACCCTTGCGATCTCTACACCTGCTTCTAATGCACTGTTCACACGTCTTTTAGTCCAATGGCGATTTTTGGTCTGGGTTCTTCTACGACCGTATTGGATTCCTTTTCTGGGCCCAGGCCGGCAGTTGACTGCTCTTATCTTGGTGGTTCACAATCTCTGCTGACAGTTTTCACGTCCTTATCTTCTGCTTTATACTTCTTGTGCACCTGCACTCACTGGCAGAACTTGGGGAACTGAAAAGTCCCGGACTTAGGGAAAACACTGCCAAAACATCAGTGTGTTATCATCATTTTTCTTATACTAAAAGACTAAACACTGCACCATACCATTTGCAGGGAAAATTACTAAGAAAATTAACTCTATTGCAGCCTAAAGGCTTCATCAAATCTAGCTACTCATGCTAACTAAAGCTAAGCAAACAGCATAAATCACATCATGGTATAACCCTAAGTAATTCATTCTCATTAAAACTTACTTATTTAAGCTAAACAACTAATATCTCTCAACACTCTACATTAATAAAGCAGTAAGCATATCACAGCTGGCAGGGCTGTTAATTTCCCTTCCCTGCTAGCTATACTTTTAAAATTCACACAAACTGGTTTTCCACAAACCTATAGAACTTGTGCTAGCAGACACTGCTGCCAGATTCCCGCCGAGAAATCTCTCCAGTGAGGCCACAGTATTGTGTGGAGGGAAAGAAAACAAAGATTCCAGAGTTTAGAACAGTCAACAGCAAGTGAACATCTGCGCCTGTGGTGCCTACCAGGGAAATCAGTATTAGCTAGTCTCCAAGTCCTTGTCTACATTTGGTGTTAAGCACTCGTCCACAGAAACGCCTTTGTTTTATGTTACCTACAGATGTATGCAGCCAGTACAAAGCCATGCATGCTTTGGTTCTCAGCCAAATCAAGCCAGATTCTTTTAATTATTTTCCCTCTTGGGAACTTTCTTTACTCAGGATTTTCGTAGGAGGAATCTGTATTCTGTCTATGTAATGTAATTAAGATGCATTTGCTGTGCATCCATACAGGTGGGCTGTAAGCATAGAAAAAAAGTCTCACGGTGAAATGAACCAGTGAAATGAAATCTCCTGCTATTAACTGTCACATATTTGTTAGTACATAAAATATATTTAATTAAACACAAAATATCAAACACTAGATCGATGACGTTTCACTCAGCAGAGGTTTCACTTGTGTCCTGGCTGCAGCAGGCACCTGTCTGCACAAGGTGAACAGAAAGCACTTTTGGAGACCAGCAAGTACTCTAGATGATAATGCTGTCAGTGCTCAAATTCTAAGCTCTCAACAGCCACATCTAAAGAATTTGGTGCAAAAGAAAGTGCTAACTGGTTCCTTCAGCTTCAGGAAATCACTGTGGCAGATGGCCAAACGAGCAGTCAGCTGGATACAAGACCTTTAACTCATACGCCCAACAGTTACTGCAGGAAGAAAGATACAAACATATCAGAGGAAGCTGTTCACAGACAGAAGACTTCATACATGGTTCCTCACAAGCTTCTTCACGCAGTTCCTTTACTTTTAGCTCCATTACAAGGGATTCCAAACCCTCTATTTCTGAAGGTCTTGTTCATTCGGGTTGCTGCTTCTCTTATATTTCATCCGCGTCTCTTCCATAAAGTTTCTGAAGGCTGGTTCTTCATGACTCTCCTCAGTAACTGGGGGAAAAAAATCCACAGTTCATCACTATTTCAGCATTTAATCTACTTGTGCTACTGAAGAAAACTAGAGTCAGGCTAGCCAGAGTAACACATAAAGTCTATTTGATCTTCAACTCCATTACTTTATTTCAAGGCAAAAAGAAATAAGTGATCCTAAGAACAAATGGGACAGGGAAAGAATGAAGATTAAGTCTGCAAGTCATATAAGAGAAAAATCATACACTGTAAGAACTTAGAAGATTGCTCCAAGACCAGAAGTCACGAAAAAAGGGTAGAGAGACAGGGGCAGAAACTGTAAGGCCAAAAAAAAAAAATGATGAAACAATGTGTGCGTTAATCAGGTTCAGAGGTCACTGCATGCTCCAAGCATAAGTTGTTTGGTTTATGCAAGTTATACACCTATTAAAAATAATTAAATTAATAGAAAATTTACAATTGAACTTTCACAAAGGTTAGAGAGTGACATCACTGGACTAAGCATTGCAGCTGGGCTTCTGCTACACATCCAGACATGTATATTTAGGTGACTGAATGTTTGCTTGTTTTCTAGACTCCCATTACAGTCAATCCAGTTAATGAAATACAGAGGGTACTCCCTGACTAGACAGGCAGCTTTTAGACCAGATCAGATCCCTCGTTCCCTTACCTTCATGGTCAATGTCATCAGTATCGCTCTCCCTCTCTTCTTCTTCCTCATCAAGAGTTCCTCGTGTTAGGATCAGCTCAGAGGGACCCATTGCAGAAGCATCATCAGAACCTTGAAGGGAACAAAAATGGCTATACACAAAACAGCATGCTAACAAAGAAGTTAGCTCGTGTCCTCACAATTTCTATTTGCACATAAACGCAGCAATTAATACCAAAAATATGGACTACAAAGATACAGGAGAGACTGCATCACCACCATACTCAACCTCATATAAGGCAACAGTTCAACCAACCACAGAGCCTTCTTATATTCTATTTTGACCGTTTCACCTTTTCTAAAGTATTTCATTACTTCTAGTACGTGCATTGTTTTATCTACAAAGCAGGGTTTCTTCTTCTCATGTCTGTGACTGACACATAAAAGAGCTAAGTCTGACCCATCCCACAGGAACTAAAGCCCCACTCCTCTTTACTAACATGAAGCTGCTTTCACGCTTTTGCTGTGAAGACAGAAAAGCACTATACGACTTCTCAAGGCAGACTCTTCCCTAGTAACGTACCTACAAGTGTGTTGCCCTGCATGCACACGCTGCCCATGTCCTTCCACAAGTGTTCCAGCTGCTCTCTCTTTTGTTTATTTTGAGCTTTCTCCTGCATGTACAAAGTTACATGTGAATTCTGAATACATTTAAAACACCAGTAGGAGAGTAATCTCAGCCAATACTGCAGTCTGTCCCCCAGCCAGAAAGCAGAAGTCAATAAGCAGATCTTACATTACAACTAAGGTTACACAGAACTTCTGGATAAACATGCAAAGCAACCTCACGCTGCAGCATGATGCACTTCAAGAACATTTTCAGTATCATCAGGGAACTAAACTCAGTGAAGTTGTGCCTGGACAGCCAGAACTCAAGGTGAGCAGAGCTACTGATTTTGGTACTGCAATTCAGTCTTCGTTATTAATTGTCTAAGTCAAAACAGTACACTTCACTTGTGTGGAAAGATAGTGATATTCTCAACATATCACTTTGGAAAGTTATTTATTAAAAATTCTCTATCCTTCTGAGTGGAAGGTATAAAAATGTTCTCTCATCATTTTCTCAGTATTTGCCCAAATAAATTATTAGCACTAAAACACTGATCCACATTTGTTTTACAAAATATCTTTATTTTTGTGAAGACATGCTCCACCAAATCTATGGAAAAAAGACAGAGGGTGAGCTTCTGGACAGGAGTTTTTCCACAGTGAGTATAATTAGTAAATGAAATGTTAGACTCTCCCAACACAGAGGCAACTGTGTGCATAAAAGTGACCCCAAGATACACTGCCCAGGTATACAATAGTTAAAAACACTTACCAGTGTTTTTCTCAGGCGCTCATATTCTGGGCGATATTCTCTGAAAAGATAAATAAAGAGAGTGCATTCAGTCAGAACTGATACATGATTTATATTAAGTAAGCATCATCTTGGAGGCTTGTTTCTACCCCAACAAAAGTTTTCACTAGGCTTTCATGCTTGAGACACACTGAGACAACAGTACTTCTTACCCATGTTTGGATTCTGAAACCAATGGATGCAAAATAAGCAAACCTTTCTCACACTGTCTTGTTGGATAAGAAAACCAGCTCGACTGAGGTAGTCATTTCACTGCTATACCTAATCAGCAAATTTATTACTCTCCTCTAATCACAGTCATGACTTTCTCTGCCAGTACTTTGCCTCCTAAGACAGTTCAACGGGATCTAATGCAGAAAGACTGTTCGTGGACTTCCAAACTATAGTACCACTACAGGACCTTTGAAATACTTCTTTAATGAAGTAAGGATAAAGTGGACATGAATACCCTCTTCATGGAATCATGAAAGGTTTGGGTTGGAAGGGACC
Source organism: Rissa tridactyla (assembly GCF_028500815.1). Lineage (NCBI taxonomy): Eukaryota > Metazoa > Chordata > Aves > Charadriiformes > Laridae > Rissa > Rissa tridactyla. Next base: position 127,615,124 of record NC_071468.1, on the reverse strand, counting down.
TTCAAAGATCATCTGCTGTAATCTGCCTTGCCATAGTCAGGGACATTTTTCAGTACATCAGGTTGCTCGAAGCCCCGTCCAACTTGACCTTGAACACTTCCAATGATGGGGCATCCACAGTTTCTCTGGGCAAATTGTACCACCCTCATCATAAAAAATGTCTTCCCTATGTCCAATCTAAATCTACCCTCTTTTAGTTTAAAACCATCGTCCCTTGTCCTGTCACTGCAGGCCCTGGTAAAACATCTCTCTCCGTCTTTCTTATAAGCCCCCTTTAAATACTGAAAGGCCGCAGTAAGGTCTCCTTGGAGCTTTCCCTTCTCCAGGCTGAACACCCCCAACTCTCTCAGCCTTTCTTCACAGCAGAGGTGTTCCAGCCCTCTGATTGTTTTCGTGGCCTCCTCTGGACCCGCTCCGACAGGTCCATGTCTGTCTTGTGCCCCCGGAGCTGGACACAGTGCCCCTTCCAGACAGGGCAGCATGAGAGCAGAGTAGAGGGGGAGAATCACCTCCCTCCACCAGCTGGCTGTGCTTCCTTTGATGCTGTCCAGGATACGATTGCCTTTCTGGGCTGCAAGTGCACATTGGTGGCTTATATGAAACCCTACTAGGGTTTCATTATGTAGGCAATGTATCCTAGAATAATTGTTAGGTTTTGTGGTGAATCTCCTCAGCACCTCCAAAGAGCGCAGAGAGACATTTGCCGGGGAGGGGAAGCACAAATAATACCTTGCCCAGATACTCCCAGGTGCATCACAGGAGAACCATCAAAGACCCATCTCAACAAGCCTAGAGAAGCACAGAGGCACAGTGGCAGGCAGGAAATCCAAAATCAGGACTTGAAGAAGGGATACCCTATCCCGACTCCTCCCAGGGCTGTCCCAGGGGAACCATCAGCCCCATGGTCCAGGCATGAAACCCATCACCCGCCTCACTGCGAGCTCTCTGGATCATAGAAGATCTGGAGCACAGAGAGATGGCTGCCTAGGGGTGTGGGACATATGATGGGATGCAGGGAAAACACATTTGGGAACAGCACAGGAATTATTATGGGATGTTTAGGGGAGGAACCAAGGTGGGAAAAAGGAGGGATTTAGGAGATCTGGGGAGGAAGACGTGTGGGAAATAGAGGGCTAAGGGAACGAAAGGGTCTATTTGCATGTAGGCAGACTAGGCAGTAGCAGAGCTGGAGGCATGCCCAGGCCAGACTAATCAGATCTGGGAGCATGAAGCTGTAGAGGCTTCTCTCTGTCTATCCAATCCAGCATGATATATTTTTCTCTAACAATAATCTGTGGTCTGGTTTAGGTACTTCCAAGTAATCCAAGTTGCTGGATTTGTCTTCTAATGTTATAGAGCAGCCTGGCAGTATTTCATGGGGAGGAATCCAGCAAGGAGCAATTTCTCAAAGAATTACTGAATTTCAATTCAGTAATTGAAATATCAATAGATATTTCAATATCTATTCAGTCTATCAAACTGATCTGCCAACTTCCTGAGGACAATTCAAACCTTGATCATTGTATGGAATCAGAGGAAAAAAGTGACTTCACAGATTTGCTGTCAAACAGCTTTTACTTTTTCACTGAACACCTAGCACAAAAATTCATCACTGAATAGTTCCTTTTGACTGCTGCTTTTAATGCTGATTGAGTCAGCATTTTAATGCTGAGTTTATTAGAAACCCTAGACTACCTTGGCTGTGAAAAGTGAACTGTCCTTCAAATCAAAGGAGTGGGCTCATGAATCAGTAACTTCATCAAGTACTTACTGGGTCAGGGACCAAAGGTTATCACCTTACCTCTCATATTCATCTACGGCTTTAGAAAGCTGAACAAAAAAATCATCCAGGCCTGTGCCGAGCATAGCAGAAACACCGACCACCTATAAAACAAAATCATATACCAGAATTGAAGAGTAACTGAACCAAGTTTTTAGGAAATTGATGGATGATCAAAGCTGGGAAGACTAAGCAGTACCTTTAAAGAACGAACCCAAAACCACCACTAAACTAGAAAAAAAAAAAGGGGGGGGGGAATCTAATAATATCCATTTAATCATCTCAGTGGCATAAGAGTATGCAGTAATACTTCTGCTTCTGTCATTCCTACTTTCAACCTCTTTCTCCACCTGCTGTTAATGTTTGCTACCTCCAGTTTTAGGGGGTTTTTGTTTGTTTTCTTTCTCTCTTTTATTTAACTCAGGAACCTGGGTTTCCCTGTCTGTTCTACAAATTTTACTACAAGGGGAAGTAAACAGCAGCTAAAAAAAAAAAAAAAAAGAAAATCTGACTCTGCACCCATCCTTGTACCTTCAATCTCAATACCCTACAAAACACATAGTTAAGACAATACAATGCCTAAACATAATGAACAAGATAGGGCAATTGAAAAGAAATATCAAGTCTTTCTTCTGGTTACTTGGTTATTGTTAATAATCCAAGTTCTCATTCTGGACCTAGTATTTTAAGTGGTTAGTATGATTGCAGCAATATCAATCTACTAGATTTAAAGAGCAAAATAGACCAGAAGAACTGATCTTTTGCCTCTGAAGTTCTGTTTAATACTTTGTATTTAGCTGAAGCACATTTTAAAAGGTATCTAATCCAATCCCCAGAACAGCAAGAGATGGAGAATTTAATCAGTTACTATGGCAATACACTCAAAATGCACACCTGCTTTGTAATTTGAACTTGTCTGTCATTACACTTCTGGCCATTTGTTCTGCTTTTATTAAATCAATTATCTAAAAATACCTTTAAGACTTACCAGCTAGTACTTGGTGACCCTTTAGAATCTTATATCCTCTAATGAAAGTTCTCCCTCTTTTTCATTAGCAAGACAGTCTTAACTAGTCACTTTCAAAGCTAAGATTTTTACAAGTCTTGCATTTTGTCAATAGTACAGTAAGTATGCAGACAATCAAGTATTCCAAAGGATCTTAAGAATTAGTCTAGGCACTGTGCTAATATATATTAATATTTATACTTTCACTGCACTGAAGTATAAGCTGCCTTCTACTCTATAATCCTCTGCATATATCCTGCTTTCCAGTCTATTATTCTAATAGATATGACACGCATACAAATAGTTGATTAGCAAAACAGTTGATTAGCAAAACTAGGAAGTACTTTAGTCCTGTATATGGCACCACTACAATCCATTTTGAAATACCGTATATTGTTCCACATAGGGCACATATAATATTTTTGTTCTGGCTAAATTAGCATTATCTATCTGAATGGAATCACTTATTTTCATTGCTTTTCTTGTAATATCCATAAAGCCATTTGCTTGCTTTTTCTTAAGTAAAAGCTGATGAAAAACCACAATTAGCCAAACCCTTTCAGCACAGGCTATGGGATCATTAATATCCTCCAATGTATAGTATTTTCAGAGAAAATGAATGGACCTGTCCTCTCAAAACCTGGTAAGTGGAAAAAACCCTACTTTTTCCTGTGTCAGCAAATATATAGGGGTTTTTGTTTGGTTTTGAGATTCTTTCCCTTCTTCCTCCATAGTAAATTGCCCAACTATACTCGACACTTTCAGAACAAGGAAAATTCTCTCAGATGGGAGACACTGGAATACAGAACATTACTTCTTACCAGCCTATCTTAGCTTTCTTCTGACAATTAATCATAATTCAGTATTAAATGATTCAGGCTGCCACTCAGTGTGAGAAGGAACTTAAGTTACTTTATGTTTAAACCAGCAAATCCTCACCCCCAATGCAAGGCTCATCAACAGATTCTAGTTCAAAAGGGCAGTGCAAAGACCTTTTACAGAAGGACAGAATAGCTGTGGTTGGAAGATACCTCTGGAGTTCATCTAGTTCAACCTCTCCACCTCAAAAAGCAGAATTAGAACAGGTTGCTCAAGGTCTTGTCTGAGCGTGTTTTAAGGATCTCCAAGGATGGAGATTCCACAATTTCTTTGGGCCATCTGTTCCAGTGCTCAATCAATAAAATTACAGTGATTCTTTTTTTTCCTCTTCTGTTTAAACACAGCTTCCTGCATTTCGCTTCGTGTCGGTTGCCTCTTCTCTTTTCACTGGGCATCGCTGAAAAGAGCATGCCTCTGTCTGTCTTACTTTCTCCCATCAGGTATTTATACACATCAATAACATCCTCCTTGAGCTTTCTCTTCTCCAGGCTTTTATGAAAAGTAGTAAAAAAAAGGAAGCTTCTTACCTTCAGCGAACTGTAAAATTCATCCAACACTAAACTCATAGAACGAGTCAGATTACTGACATAGGATGTCTCCTGATTCAGGGCATCCTGAAAAGTCTCAAAGTCCTGCATCCATTCCACTGCAAAACTGTGGTCAATTATATCAGTCTGGAAGTAGAGAAAATTTTCATAAGTAATGATGAATTCTTAGCCTTAGGCTGTTAAGTGGACAAATAAAAACTTTCCACTTTAAATTTACTTCCAAAATGCTAATCTTTTCAAAATATTTAACCCTGAAGTTTTCCAAGCTCTGTTTTTAATCAAACCAACTACTTGAATACAGGAAGAGAAGACAAACAACCACTATCCCAGTTTTAAGAAGGTGTGTTTAAGGAAACAATTGCAAGTCTAAAGGCTTCTATTCTATGGTTTATTGGAAAGGGGTATCCAAAAATTGCATACCATACAAGAAAGTTTAAGTTGTAATGAGATAGCATGACTGAGGCCAGACAAGAACAGTCCTAATTGAAGATCCTATCCTTTCCTGATTGTCTTGGAGATCAATGGACACTAACAGGTGAGATGGTGCCATAATTTTATATAGATTACTACGTAAACAGTCTATTAAAGAGTTTTATGAACATATCTTACCACACGTATATCCACTATTGTGACAACATAGAGGTGTCTAAAACTCTGATACACTTCATTTCCCAGCACCAATAGGAAGGAGGAAGATAGATAAAGAAAGTATTGCCTAGCATTACTCAAGAGATTTGAGACAGAACTGAATCCATCTAGGGTCAAAGCCTGACTATTTAAAGTTAGCTTGATTAAATTCTATAAATGAAATTAAATCAACTCTAGAAATGACTTTTTCCCCCCCTCTGCAAATCTTAACATTTCTTAAATCTACGTGTTTGTCACTGCATGTATATCAGTTCATTCAGATTCTTCCATTCTTACCAAGAGCCAATTTTAAAATGCTAGTCAAAACTTCAAGTGCTGTTGGCTTTACTTTTTACCAAAGGCTAAACAACCAATCAAAATGAAGTTTACAGTTATGAATCCTAAGCCTTGGGCCTATCTTTCCTTAAATATACTGATGAAGTCCCATTTCTTTCAGTCTTTCAAAACAGGTTGTTTCTTAAGAGAGAATCATTTTCCTAGCTCATGCCTTCTTCTACAGAAAAAGCTTAACAGCTTATTCTAAAATTACTGTCTAGAGTCAGAAAGAAACCAGTGTATAAAAACTTACTAAGTAAGAAAGCAAATACCAAAGACATGCATGTTTTGGGTCACTGGGAAGACATGTGTAATTGGAGTACATCAGACACTAATCCTACTTGGTTAGTGTGAGGTAAAATTTCACATTCAAAGCATGAGTTTTCTAGAGGAAGTGTATGGGATATATATATATGTGCGCACACCCACAAAGCTTGCTGTGTTGGAGAGCAATTCCTTGAACACAAAGGATGTCTGTGGGGAAAAGGAAGAGTATTCACATCGAAAATCTAATGGGATTCTTTTAATACGTGAAATTGTTATGTTTAAAGAGGCTAGCTGTTAAGTTCAAAAGCATTCCTTTAACGCTACAAGTACCTTACACAACAGTGGAGGTGCATCCTTAGGCTAGTAAGTATCTGCTTTCTGGCAAATACTGGCATTTTTCTAGTGTCACTGATCGGGACTAAACATCTTTTGTGAAGCTTTGCCTCCTACAATACGTGGGACTCCTTCCTCAAAACAGGTAGGTATTACACAATTCCCACTTTGAGTCATCAGCCCTCTGCTGAATAGAAATAATTAACGATTAAGACAACGGTTCAGAGTAAGCAGGGGACTGTAAGAGCAGATTCAGTAATGAACTTACCCTTATGTTACAAAGTTAAGTTTCCTTATAGCCTAGGGTTAAGGCGCAAAAGGTTACTATCTTCTCTAACTTGAATGTTTCCAGTTCTTATTGTGCCTTTGTATACCAGATTAAAGACTCTTTTAGATTCAGTTTTCAGCCTGCAGTTCCCGCTCAGCCTCTCTTTTCTAGAAAATCTGTTCTTGTCATGAGACAAAGACAATACAGCAAAGCAAGCTAAACAGAACAACGTTCCACCAGGACATAGAAACCATAGCTTTAACTTACTTTGTTCATGACAACAATGAAAGGTAGTTTCGTCTTGTACAGGATACTGGGGACACACACACACACAAAAATTAAAAATTAATTTAAATCTCACTAGAATAGAAAACAACTTAAGCATAAGGCAGACAAGACTTGTGCAAAACTGAATACATTTGACCTCAAAAGATCATTATTTTCCTCCGCATCAATCAAAATGTAATTTTCACCCAGACCCTGCTTACCATAGTTGAACAAAATATGCCCCCCCTTCCCCCAAGATGTAAGTGCACACCTGTAAGATATAAAATGTCCTTCTACATACCCAGTTGATTTGATTACTATTTCTATGACTTTCAGGTCCCAATTTCTAACTCTCTTTGCATTTTCTAATTATTTTGACTCAAACCTTAGGTTCTGTGATATTATTTGTGAACTAAGCAATGAATTTAAATAACTCAAAACATCTATAAAGTGACACTAGCTTGAAACATGAGCTTACACATTCATTTCACGGAATCACGGAATCTTCAGAGTTGGAAGGGACCTCTAGAGATCATCTAGTCCAACTCCCCTGCTAGAGCTATATATTTCATTGTATATATTCTAGCATCTTTTGCTCAACACTAATGTCAGAAAATGCAGCATGTGATAAGACACGTTTTGCATACTCCTATCACAGTGATATAGCTTTTGACCTAGGATTGATAGGTTTTTTGAAAAACTTTTAATAACATTTACCAGGAATTATGACAGCTCTAGATACATTCATCTTTACATAGGTATTTTAGTCCCTGGTTTAACATGAAAGAAAACAGATAAATCCATGTACGAGGAGGAAGACAATAAATCAAGAACTCCATGCTATGCTGAGCTCCAAACAAATCTTCAAGAATCACTGGAAGTATCAATCATATTTAAAAAAATAGAAAAAAAAATATTATATGTTTACAAGAATGAGCTTAAATTAGGCTATCTTGACACATCTTAGATAAATGACTTTATAAGCAACCGGCAATGTGTTATATCTGATGTAACTGGCCTTCAACACACTAAGGCCTCATGGATTATTTAATGCTGTCAGTGGGAGTTTTGACCCAATGACAACCCGACCCAGATGTCCATTGGCACCTAAATTATTTTGCTTATCCAATGGGAAAACCACAAAGACAGAGAATAAACAAAACAGCAAATTAAGTGGATATGAGGCGTCAATGTGCACTTGCAGCCCAGAAAGGCAATCATATCCTGGACAGCATCAAAGGAAGCACAGCCAGCTGGTGGAGGGAGGTGATTCTCCCCCTCTACTCTGCTCTCATGCTGCCCTGTCTGGAGGGGGCACTGTGTCCAGCTCTGGGGGCACAAGACAGACATGGACCTGTCGGAGCGGGTCCAGAGGAGGCCACGAAAAAAATCAGAGGGCTGGAACACCTCTGCTGTGAAGAAAGGCTGAGAGAGTTGGGGGTGTTCAGCCTGGAGAAGGGAAAGCTCCAAGGAGACCTTACTGCGGCCTTTCAGTATTTAAAGGGGGCTTATAAGAAAGACGGAGAGAGACGTTTTACCAGGGCCTGCAGTGACAGGACAAGGGACGATGGTTTTAAACTGAAAGAGGGGAGGTTCAGATTGGACATAAGGAAGAAATTTTTTTATCACAGTGGTGAGGCATTGGAGCAATTTGCCCAGAGAAGCTGGTCAGGCTGGACGGGGCTTCGAGCAACCTGATGTACTGAAAAACGTACCTGTTCATGGAAGTGGGGGCGGACACGATGATCTTTGAAGGTCCCTTCCAACCCAAACTATTCTATGATTCCCCTCCAAAATAAGTATCAGAGAGACACAGCAATCAAGCAGATGAAGAGGGCTTTAAACTAGATTTGAAGGGGGGTGGGGACGGTACTGGGCTTGCTGGTGAGGTGCCAGGGTGTAGTTGCTCAGTGCTCGTGGGCCAGAGTGCGAGTACTTCTGAAAGCCAGAAGGCATATCACACCTCAAGGGTCAAAACTACACACACAACTCCCTCTACGAAATGCTTATACACCAATGCACGCAGCATGGGGAATAAGCAGGCAGAGCTGGAGATCTGTGTGCGGTTGCAGGGCCACGATCTCATGGCAATTACTGAGACGTGGTGGGACAGCTCGCATGACTGGAATGCTGTCATGGATGGCTACGTCCTTTTCAGGAAAGACAGACCAGCGAGGCGTAGTGGTGGAATTGTACTCTATGTGAGAGAGCATTTGGAATGCATTGAGCTCTCACTAGGGACAGATGAAGAGAGGGTCGAGAGCTTATGGGTAAGGATTAAGGGACAGGCAAATATGAGGGATGCTGTTGTGGGTGTTTATTACAGGCCACCTGATCAGGATGGGGAAGCTGATGAGCCTTTCTACAGACAGCTGAAGGTAGCCTCGCACTCGCAGGCCCTGGTTCTCATGGGGGACTTCAATCACCCCGATATCTGCTGGGAAGACCACACAGCCAGGCATGCACAGTCCAGGAGGCTCCTCCAGTGCATTGATGATAACTTTTTGACACAGGTGGTACAGGAGCCAACAAGGCGAGGAGCACTCCTGGACCTGGTACTGACAAACACAGAGGGACTAGTGGAGGACATTAAGGTTGGGGGCACCCTAGGTTGCAGTGATCATGAAATGATAGAGTTCAGGATCATGGGTACTATGCACAAAACATCAAGAAGTAAAATTACAACCCTGGATTTCAGGAGGGCTAACTTCGACCTCTTCAAGAAACTGCTTGGAGAGATCCCGTGGACTAGGGCTCTGGAAGGCAAAGGGGCTCAAGAAAGCTGGTTCACATTCAAAGACCACTTCCTCCAAGCCCAGGATCGGTGCATCCCGAAGAGCAAGAAATCGGCCAAGAGACACAGGAGACCTGCATGGTTGAGCAGGGAGCTTCAGAAAAAGCTCAAGTGGAAGAAGGAAGTTTACAATAAGTGAAAGAAGGGACTGACCCCTTGGGAGGACTACAAGAATGCTGCCAGAGCGTGCAGGGATGAAACAAGGAAAGCCAAGGCCGCCTTGGAATTAATCCTGGCCAGGGATGTCAAGCTCAACAGGAAGGGTTTCTACAAGTATATTGGAAGCAAAAGGAAGACCAGAGAAGTTGTGGGCCCACTGTTGAATGAAACAGGAGCCATGGTGACGGAGGATGCGGAGAAGGCGGAGTTACTGAATGCGTTCTTTGCTTCGGTCTTTACTGCTCAGCCCAGCCCTCAGGAGTCCCAGGCATTAGGGGAATTAATGGGGAAAGAAGACAACTTCCCTTGGGTTGAGGAGGATTGAGTGAGGGATCAATTAGATATTCACAAGTCCATGGGCACCGATGGGATGCACCCGAGAGTGCTGAGGGAGCTGGCGGAAGTCATTGCTGGGCCGCTCTCCATCATCTTTGAAAGGTCCTGGAGAACAGGCAAGGTGCCTGAGGACTGGAGGAAAGCCAATGTCACTGCAGCCTTCAAAAAAGGCAAGAAGGAGGAGCCGCGGAACTACAGGCCGGTCAGCCTCACCTCCATCCCTGGAAAGATGATGGAACAGCTCGTTCTGGGCGTCATCTCAAGGCATGTCGAGGAAAAGAAAGCTATCAGAAGTACTCAACATGGATTCACGAAGGGGAAATCATGTCTGACTAATCTGATAGCCTTCTATGACGGCATGACTGGATGGATAGATGAGGGGAGGGCGGTAGATGTGGTCTACCCTGACTTAAGCAAGGCGTTTGATACAGTCTCCCACGGCATCCTCATAGGGAAGCTTAGGAAAAGTGAGCTTGATGAATGGACAGTAAGGTGGATAGACTGGTTGAAAGACAGAGCTCAGAGGGTGGTGATTAAGGGCACAGAGTCTCGTTGGAGGTCAGTGACGAGTGGTGTTCCCCAGGGGTCAGTACTGGGTCCAGTCCTCTTCAATATATTCATCAGTGACCTGGATGAGGGGACAGAGTGCACCCTCAGCGAGTTTGCCGATGACACAAAGCTGGGGGGGGTGGCTGACACACCAAGAGGCCATGCCGCCATCCAGGGAGCCCTGGACTGGTTGGAGAGTTGGGCAGAGAGGAACCTTATGAAATTCAACAAGGGCGAGTGTAGGGTGCTGCACCTGGGGAGGAATAACCCCCTGCACCAGGACAGGTTGGGGGCTGACCTGCTGGAGAGCAGCTCGGTGGAAAGAGACCTGGGAGTCCTGGTGGACAACGGGATGACCATGAGCCAGCAATGTGCCCTTGTGGCCAAGAAGACCAATGGCATCTGGGGTGTATCAAGAAGAGCGTGGCCAGCAGGTGGAGGGAGGTCATCCTCCCCCTCTGCTCTGCCTTGGTGAGGCCACATCTGGAGCACTGTGTCCAGTTCTGGGCTCCCCGGTTCAAGAAGGACGGGGAACTGCTGGAGAGGGGGCAGCAAAGGGCTACCAAGATGATGAGGGGACTGGAACACCTCTCTGATGAAGAAAGGCTGACAGATTTGGGTCTCTTCAGTCTGGAAAAAAGACGACTGAGGGGGGATCTCATCAACACTTATAAATACTTCAAGGGTGGGTGTCAGGAGGATGGGGCCAGGCTCTTTTCAGTGGTGCCCAGTGACAGGACAAGAGGTAATGGGCACAAACTTGAGCATAGGAAGTTCCACCTAAACATGGGAAGGAAATTCTTTCCTGTGAGGGTGGCAGAGCACTGGAACAGGCTGCCCAGAGAGGTGGCGGAGTCTCCAGCTCTGGAGACACTCAAAACCCACCTGGATGTGTTCCTGTGCAACCTGCTCTGGGTGACCCTGCTCTGGCAGGAGGGTTGGACTAGATGATCTCCAGAGGTCCCTTCCACCCTATGATTCTATGATTCTATGACTGCATTTTCAGCTTTTCTTACCTGCAGGCATAGAGCATGTTGGACATAAAGGTGATAGGGTTAGTACTGCGAGAGGTGTCCATCACATAAACAACAACTGAAGGAAAAGAGGAAGCCTAGAAACAAAAAATAAGTTATCTAAATGAGAAGTACGTGCTGTTCAACAGCCACGTCTTTCACACAGCCTCGCTGTCAAGTCATGTAGAAAACACTTACCAAGGCCTCAGTTATGATGGTTCCTGATGCTGACCAGGTGAAGACCTCAATTTGCCCTGGTGTGTCAATAATAACATACCTGTTAAGAAGTCACCCCCGACAAACAATAAGGGAAAATTAGTTAAGCACAAGATTCTGTTCTGACTAGATTACCACAAGCACGTAATGGCAAATCACATGATTATTCTGTTACAGATCAGAAAAGCTTCTCCCAAACAGTGACAAGATTTACGGGCGTGCCTGAAAATTTCCTGTATGAATTTTGTAACTAAGAAGCACGTACTCTCCTCAGAGTCTATAGAAGTTGAAGACATCGATATGATAGACCCTTGGTACTGCAAACTCTTCAGAAGAGTTAATTGTTGCCTATCTGAACAGTGCATGAGAAAAAAAAAATGACAGTCTAATGGAAGACAAGAAAAGCATAACTGGAATTAGCAGACATTTCTTCAATGTACCTGAAGAAAGTCTAGTTTATCTGTTCTAATTCTATGTTCTTTCCCTATAAAATTTACACCAAGGCTGAAAAACAACTACAAAACATTCAGAGAAACTTTTAAGGATTTCACATTTTTCCCCACACCAACCACAGAAAAGTAGAACTTGGTAGAATGTACTCACTTGGAAGCATTTTGTCTTTTTTCAATAAACTTCATCACCTGATTTAAAAAGAAGGAGTATACTTTGTATTTAGGCTCACAATAGGAAACTTTCATAACCATTTCATAACAGAAACTACATTAACTTGCACAGCTGCATGTATGTATTAAAAGAAGGTTAGTCTCTAAGCTTTTCAATGTGTGAAAATGCCCTACTCAGGAAGGGTGGAAAATGCTCAGACATTGCACAGGTCAAAGACAAGCTTGATTTTGTCCGTGTTCTAGTACCTGGCTAAAGAAATGGTATAACAAATGCAGTTGTTCCCTAGCTTTTTATACTAAGAGACTGTGCACTCTCTCAGTTCCCACCCCAGTGCTGATTAAGCATTATGATTTAAGAGCGCAGTCAATTACCAAATAACCCTAGGAAAACTTAACCCATCTCCAGAAGCGAGCTTCCTTACTTCAAAATCAAAGCATTCACATGAAAGATTTTCCAGTGAACACAGTGCAACAGAACAGTTATGTACAAAGACTGAAGAATGTTCTGTTATGTGTGGCTTCTCAATTTTACTTTTAAAAAAGCCAGAAAACTGAAATCTCTCAGAAGAAAGCTAATGAACTTTGCTTGCTCTGCAAAATACATGGTTCTGTATGGAGAATGCTCTAATTCCAAAGAGGCTAACCAAACACAGTGCTCTCTGAGACTCCAAATACACAAAATACACCACAGTCTCCCAGCACAGCATTTGTAGCACAGTGTCACATAGGAACAACCTCATACCTGGTCAAATCTTGTAGCAAAGAGATTGAGAGAGGTCACTATTCCACCGTTTGGGCCCAGCCCATATCTAGATGCATCATTTAGGAAAGCAGATGATTATTCAGACCTCAGAGGGCTTCTTTTTCAATTATGATAGTAGTTGGCCACGTACAATGAACACTGGATACCTTGCAGCAAAAGACAACACCCCTAATAGACAATTAAGTCTTGTAAGTGATGCAGTAGCATAACAAATAGTGGTCTCTCTCTTGCTCAAACACATGTGATCGACAAAAGGAAATGGGGCTATGCCGTGGCTTCCCCTTGCCATTATTCAAGCATTACCATTCCAGACAAAGAGAAAATATATGTATGTGTATACATCAAAGCCATCTTTGTCTTTCCTAAAAGATTTACAACACAGCCAGTAACTCAGAATTTAACAATACCCTGAATTCACTTAATTTTATTAATTAATATCGGATGTTTTGCTGGTAACACATAACAGACAAAATCAAGAATACGATCTCCCACCACATCTGAGTACACATTTCAGTTTGGTATGTAGGTGCATTATTTGCTTTACTGTGTCTGTTAGCTATTACTGGAGTTTAAACGTATCATTAAATAGTGCTTAAGGAGGGTGTCTGGCCTTGTGTTTGGGTATTGAGAGTAGTGACCCTAGAAGACAGCATGTACTGTACTTTGTTTCTTTGAACATAATTAGTATACAGATCTGTACACGTGAAAAAGGATTTTGAAATCTTAATCTCTAAGCTGACGCTTTGAGTATCTTTACAACATTCTTTCCCATTATCATTTAAATTCTGCTAAAATTTACTTCTGATCTTCATGTAACATTCTGCATTACTGCAATCCCCAACACCTCCTGCCCCCTTTATTGTAGTGTGCAGAAGTGACAGACTGTTTTCACAAAATCTGATATTTCAAGTATCATTGTTTAGACCAAAAAAGGATACTGTTTCATGACTTCTTTGTACTTCACAGTGTCCCTGATATCTAGAGGAGGAAGATGTATAAAGAGTTTTAAGACATTACATTCAAAATATCCTTCTTCATCAATTCACTGATAGAGGAAAGCCCTTCTTTTTCTAGCAAGTCTCCTTTTGCCTCAAGTAATAGATTTAGCACCAACAGAAAAAATTTCCCAAACAGAATAAATAAAACGTAACAGATTTGCTATGCTCTCAACATACATATGAAACCCAACGTAATTCATGTGAAACACCACCAATTTAGGTATTTATCAGTAACCTCTTCAGTTGAATTTTATTCTCAGCTGATCAACATCAGTTAACAAAGCACACATATCTAACTGTATTACTAGAGATCCAGCACTGGAACAGATACTCTAATTATTCATCTGACATCAGTAAAACAACTTTGGTATCCACACTGCCTTTCTTAGCCTCTGCAGAGGCAGGCTGACAACAGAAAGTTTAACAGACAGGACCCTCACAAACCTAATGACTGGCAAGCCCTTTGGAATAGCTAAACATAAGGTCTGTTTTATTGTTAAATAAAGGTATTTTCTCTAAAATTCATGTATTTTAAAGTGCTTTAAATAAGTTATTTGGTAGCACATATGGCTACCACTGCTCTGGATGTAGGGAAGCAGATCAAATCTGCTAATATGTTCATTGCTGACAAAGAAAAAAAAAAAGAATCCAAACACACTAAATCACACCAGATAATGTAAAAAACGTACAAATGCAACGGAAGAATGCCTTTGATGCTAAAAACTGTCATGTTAAAGATCGATAAGACAAAGGGACTAAACAATAAATAAATAAATACAAAAATAATAAATTAAAGCCTTTCTTGCATTAGGACTTGGAATCTCTTTAATGAAAGTGAATATGCGCAACCTAGCCAAATATTTCACACGCCCCTCTTCCCCCACTTCCGCGGAACTCATGAAAAACACTATACCAAAAGTGGTTTTATTTACTTACGGTAAAAGATACTCCCTTTGTTCTGGCAGACTCCACAGACACGCCACACCTCTGGCCCGGGGCCACCCCCTCCCTCACACCGCCACCACCCGCCAGGGCCCAAGCCCAGGCCGGGGACTCACCGATGTTGGCGGGGAAGGGCAGGTCGTGTACGGCGGGGTCCAGGTTGATCACGTACGGGGGACAGCGCTGCCCGTGCAGGTGGGCCGCCAGTCGCTAAGGGGACACGAGGAGGCGTCAGTCCCCGCCGGACACGGGGGTAGCGCTCAGGTAAACCAGCAGCTCCCCCCAGCCGCCCCTCACCTGCACGAAGGTGGTTTTCCCGGAGCCGGCCATGCCCAGCACCAGCACGCACACCGGAGGCGCCGCCACCTCGCTCGCTGCCGCCGCCATCTTCCCAGCACCCTCTTGTCCTTCCGGGGCGCGGCAGGTCGGTAGCAGGGCAGCCCCACTGCACGCCGCCATGACGCGCGCAGGACACGGCTGCGGTCCCGGCGCCGCTGGCCGGGTATGCACCGGGGGCTCGCGCGGCCGCCTCGCGCTGGACGGCCCGGTCGGGCCCGGGGGAGGCGGGCAGAACCCTCAGGCAGGGCGCGGGCCTCGGGGCCGGCCGCCGCCGTCGGGGGGCGGCCGGAAGCGGGCGGCCGGCCGGAAGCGGGCGGGCGGGGCGCACGCTGACGTGGCGACGGCGGCGGCGGCAGCAGCATGCGGGGCGGCGGCTCGGTGAGTGCAGGGGGGACTCGCCGCCGGTGCTGCCGGCTGCTGCCCGGGGGATGCGCGGCTGTAGCTGGTCTCCGGCGCGGGGGGGGCGGGGGCGCGCGCGCATAGAGCCGGAGGCCGCTACCAGATGGGCTCCACCGTCGGGCTGGTGGGAGCGGGTCGGCGCCGCCGCCGGAACAGCCGCGGTGGGACTTATGCTTCGCCTAGGGGTCTTGTTGGGCCTGCGACCGGAGAGAGAGGAGGCCTGGGCAGGCCGGCGCTGGCTTGTGCGGGCGGTGTGCCCGTGGCTCGCTGAGCGGCCCCGATCTGTTTGCCCCCGTGCGGGTGGGCGAGCGGCGAGCGGGACCCGCTGCGGGCTGCCCGGAGAGCCGCCGGCGACGGCGGAAGCGCCTCTGCTGACCGTGTGAAGGCCTGGCCGCCCCTGGCGTCGATCCTGGGGCGCGGCGGGCTCGGCTCTGCTCGGCTGAGGGCCGGGGGCGATCCGGAGCAGGGCGCTGCTGGCTCTCGGCGTCGCTCGGGAGGTTTGTCCGAAAGGCGGTTGGTGCAGGAGACGGTGACCGTGAAGCGTGCAGGCAGACATGGAAACGTGGGACGTGCTCTTGCTAAGAAAGGTTGGGCCAGGTGATCCTTTAGGTCCGTTCCAACCTGGTTTTCTGTGATTTGATGATTCTGTGACTGAAACAGGGAGTTCCCCAAAGGGTATTGAGCCACCAGGTCGTGGGGTTTTCCCTCGGGGATAGGAAGGGGATTCTGCCCCTCTGCTCCGCTCGGGGGAGACCCCCCTGCAGTGCTGCCTCCAGCTCTGGGGCCTCAGCACAGGAGAGACACGGAGCTGTTGGAGCGGGGCCAGAGGAGGCCCCGGAGATGCTGGGAGGGCTGGAGCCCCTCTGCTGGGAGGATAGGCTGAGAGAGCTGGGGGGGCTCAACCTGGAGAAGAGAAGGCTCTGGGGTGGCTTTATTGTGGCCTTTTCAGTACTTAAAGGGGGTTTATAAGAAAGATGGGGACAAACTTCTTAGCAGGGCCTGTTGCAATAGGAGAAGGGATAATTTGAAACTAAAAGGAAGGCAGATTCAGACTTGGTATAAGGAAGAAATGTTTTACAGTGAGGGTGGTGAAACCCTGGCCCAGGTTGCCCAGAGAGGTGGTGGATGCCCCATCCCTGGAAACATTCCAGGTCAGGTTGGACGGGGCTCTGAGCAACCTGATCTGGTTGAAGATGCCCCTGCCCATGGCAGGGGGTTGGAATAGATGGCTTTTAAGAGTCCCTTCCAGCTCAAACCATTCTATGATTCTATGTCAGTGCAGGACACTCAGTGCTTCCACTGACACCTCTCCTCTGTAGCTGTAGGATGGAGTCATTAGCAGTTAATACATCAGTCTCCTGACCTCTGTGAGAGTTTCTGTGCTATGCTTAAACACCATCTTTCCAGATGCGTTTAAGCATCTGGAGTAAGATGGAGCAGCCTTTCTCCAGCAGCAGGCAGTGTTCTAGGTCACAGAAATGTCCCACAGGCTATAGGGAGGCAGAAATGGCCCGCTTGCTATTGAAATTTCTTCATCTTTTCGGGCTGTAGGTCTCTGTTTCTCTTTTCCTAACCTGTGCAAGGAAGTTGGCTTTTTTCGTTTTCTGTCTGTCCAGCCCGTGGGCATTCCTGCATACTTTAGGTCTCTGCTTTCTAAGAGAAAGTACACCATATAAATAAAAAACATCAAAAACTTAAACAGCAGTTTCTCTAGATATTTCCTTCATAATTACTGCTATCAACTTTTCAGAAAGGAAGGCTAGACAGATCACCTGTACTCTCTTTTTTTATTGCAGATTCTTAACTGTGACCTAAATTCTTCATAGTAATCTTCACTTTTATGCAAAATTTTTTAATTCTAAAAAAATAATATCTTAAAACATGTGCCATGTTTGTCAGTCATCTAGGTTCTTCTAATGGTAGATTAGGCCATCTGATTGCAGCAGACTGTGCCTTCCTGTTTGTTCATTTTTATTGTTATAACTTCACAAGCCCGATTTTTTTTCTAGCTGCTCCTCAGTGAGGTTTCTCCACCTTTCTGATTAGGGGTTTCCCCAAACACAGCTGTTTGCACGACTAGGTGCATGTAAACCATATCAAAGTAATACAAACACAAACATCCAATTTACTTTTCCTCCAAAGAAGACGATATTTGATTGTGGAGTCATTGATCAAGCAGTTGTGAATTTTTTTCTTTTGCTGCTTCCCTAACCTTTCCATGAGAGGAGATGCTGGTGTTGGGGGCCGAAGGAGAGTCTGACACTCTGTAGTCACAGTTTAAGAACACATCTAGTTATGTCAGCGTCTGCTACTGAATTTCTTACCTGGTGGTTAGGGTGTGTCGCTGACTGTGGTCCTGGGAAGAGTGAATTACTGCTTGTTCCTATGCATAAATTGGAAGACAAGAGCATAAAAGATGGATTGAAGTTAAATTTTTTCCAGTGCGTTTTTTTTCAGTGGTGAATTTCATTTGCCTTGAAGCTGCCTATTCCATAGTTTTGATACAGCACCTGAAGTTTCTCAGCATCTCCTCTTGACAAGTTATCACATTTTAATGACTTCTTCAAATTCTGTCATATCCCTTTTCACTGTTTTACCCAGATAACGTGTAGCATTTATTTCTAATAACTAAAACACTTCATAGTGTGATCCTGTTGATAATATGCATTTCATTTTTCTGTAAAGAAGATAGTTAATTTATCCATATTCTTTCTTTTCTCTTCCCCCTGCCCCCAGTTTCTTAGCCAATTCCTGTACATGGCAAAATACTATCTCTGTTTCTAGGTTACAGTTCTGGTATTTCATGTACTTCTACTGAGCGATGATTTTTGTTTCTAGTCTGTATAACCAAGATTTTTGTCCTGGGTTTCCCAATTAAGAATGACGTCAAGTCATTATTATTATTTGGAAGAAAGTGATAAACGATTGTCCACACGCCAGGAAGAATGTACAGCAAATGAGTTGTTTGTACTGACTTGGGAATGTCAGTGGTATCTGTTAAATTGCATGTCTTAATAGGAGCATAAGAATCAACAAGTAATAAGTGACAAAAAATCTTTGTTAAGTAAGGAGGAGGATTCTGTGATGTGGATAAAGTGAACATCTGGGCAGCTGATGCAGTGTGACAAAATAATTGAGATAAAAAATGAAAACAGGTCATAAAAGAGACTAGAGACAATGTTCTTGGTATGGTAAATGCAAGAATTATTTCATTAAGGAAAAAAATAAGTACTATGTAAAAGATAGTAAGCGAGGATCTAAAATATTTGTCATTGTGTGATAAAGTCTAGGCAGAAAGCAGGTACCATTGAATGAATTGGAGACAAAGAGCACTCCATCGTGCCCCAATGCAAGGGGAATAATTGGCTTTCACATGGGCAATGTAGAGGGGCTCATTCCTATTTTGATTCCAGTTCTAATTCATCTGGAGTTGAAAAGGTTAAACACTTCCTTGTTGCAGAAAACAGTGGTTACCTTTTCAAAGGATGGTACACACATCTTCAAAGGGCAGGTGATTGTGTTTAACTGAACAGTGAAACATGCAAAAAGAATAAAAAAGAAGAAAAATTATGCTGCTAATGTGAATTGTTCTGCTTTGTTAGGACACCAGGCCTGGACATCACAGACAACAGAAGGTCAAGAGGTCTCTGGGAAACAAAAAGTATGTGAATGTTTCTTGTCTAGTTTGACTGAGGGCAAGAAAAAAGCTGGGAGATTCCTATTGGAAAACCATATCTGGTCTTTACAAAATATTTTGAATTTTAAGAGCTGCAATGATTTTGGTTTGTGTGATGAGAGTCTCAGCTGACTTTGCTCATTTGTTTGTAGGAAAAGTGCTTTTCTGACCCTTCAAGGGGTATTAGCTTTCATTTATTGTTTTTAAAAGGATTTTAGTATTGGGAAGAGAAACATTTCATGTTCAAGACTAAATGGTGTTCCAAAATCTATGTATTTTGAGTGTGATTGCAACTGAAAGGCTTTAATTTGAGAATTCTTCTCCCCATCCTTCTGCAGTACCTTCTTAAACATAGTATATACTGATCTGACCTGGCACCAGTGTCCCCCACTTACTAATTTCTGGATCGATGTGTTAAAACATGTGAACTCCACAGCTCAGGTAGTGGGAGGGTATTAGTGGGGTGGCCATCACAGTCATCATTTAAGCGATCTACTTATTTCAGTTTGTGAATTGTGGTAGCAATGTGATGTGTTGAAAAGTGTTTGTGTTTTCTGTTCTTTCCTGTTACATTAATGGTATTTGCCCAGAGAATAGATAATCTACGTTTCCTTCACGCCTAATAATTTTGCTGGCATAGCGTCCAGGCATTTCAGGGCTGTGAGAAATACTTGAGAATAGTGTAGCAAAGTTCCCTCTGATCTCTAGGAACAAAAATCAGTGCTGCTGACTAGTCTAAATTAGTCTTAATGTAGTGTGATATACTATAAGTCTGTTTTCATTGCTGAAAGCCTTGCTGGTTAAAATTCTTACTAGAGTTAAGTCTTAATTGTGTAGTATCAGCTCTGACTCTGGGAATATGTACTGAAGGAGACAGTCCTTTGTGGGACAGCGTGTGAGCTGGCACAGGCAGGGCACAGAAACAACCACAAAACTACAGATGAAATGCAAAGAGTAAATTTATTGTCGTTACCTCGCCATACCTGGGGGATCCTTGAAGCAGCACCCTGGCAGAGGCACACAAGCGGGAGCTCAGGCACCGCGAAGCTCAATCTATGCTCAAGGATCACCGAAACTGCTCTTTTCACCTGTATATCAGCGATTCACATGGACAGAGTTTACCACTGTGCTTTGATCTTTCCCACAGCAGGGCAGGAATCTCAAGCACAGGTGCCTCTATCACAGGCTTATGTTATGGAAACACAGATGCTCTACTTGTGCCACACATTAGACTAAACAACAATTAGTATGGTATGTGTGTTTTTCTACACCTCAGCTGCAGGTCACTTGAGCATGTTTATAATCCTCCTCGCGAATCTTTCGTTATTTTCCCACAGATGGAAAAGGTCTAATTTGTAATAGTGGACTGTAGAAGAATTCTTATATTTGGCATTGGTTGCTTAAGGACAAATGGGTATTTTTTTAAATTGAGATTAACTTGTGCCTGCTTCTTAAGTTGAAGGTTTGAGGTAGGATGAATATTTTTTTTCCGATCCTCTTGAGTAGCTTTCTAATTTCATTCTCTAAAAGATCTACTGAAAAATAACATTTATGATGTTTTATCTTGCTGGCATTTTTCAGCTCACAAAACTCAGGAGATTCAATGAACTGTGAGATAAATTTTTAGAGTACTTGAGAAGATGAAAGGGATGTTGTCTGTCAAGTTATTGTGGCTCTGTGTGTATGTATGCATATACATATGTCTATATATGTATATGTACATATACATATAATTTCAAGTTGATGTTTTCCAGGTCTAAGCAATTTGAGGAGGTGGAAACTACTGCTCTAGGACTGAACAGTAACTATGATGAGACAGTCAGCAACGTTTCTTCTGCCTCACCGAAGAGTCGAGTGAATGAAAGTGCAGAGTCCAGAAGCAAGCGGAGCATTCGCAGGCCTGCTTACTGGCTGGAAATGAGAGGAATAAAAAACAGCATTAACAAATCTTCAGAAAAAAAAGGTACTCGTCACTCTTGGCTAGATGCAAAACTGTTTTTCTCTCTGGTTCTTTTATGAGAAATTAGATGACTACTGAAAGACATGCTGCAGTTCACTCACAAATTACAAGCTTGGTAATGCTGCTCATGTATTAGGAGAAAAAAAACCTTCCCCCGCTGCAGAAACATAGGTAAAATTCTCTGATGTTACGCAGTTCCTTTTGAGTGACATGTCTATTAAAATTAGTGATTCTGTGACTGGACTGTTTTATCTGTAGAAGAGATATGTGTGAAGATTCTGCCAATCATATCAGGAATATGCTTTGAGAGCTTTAAAAATAGAACAAACAATACTAGAGATGTGGAAAAGGGGACCGTTCAGCAGTATTCTGGATTAGACATGGCTTTTGTGGTTGATAGATTTTTTTTTTTTTTTTTTTTTTAAGAATGTTTTTATTTCTCTTATTTTCTCACTTCTGTCACTTACTGTTTTCTGATTTGCAGTGGTTTGCGTCTTACTATGAACATTCAGATTTCCTGGCCTAGGAGCTGTTTTCCAAACTTCTCGTCTGACAGAGAGCCAAAACTTTGCTTTTCTTGAATGCACTTTCTTCTTATCTCTAAGTTAGAATCTGTATTCCATCCTGTTGTAAGGAGAGCCAAATCTGGTAGCTTGATAGAAGCGAGGTTGCTGCAGCTCCACACCCCCAGGTCCAACCAGTAGCGAGACCAAGTGTGTATTCCTGTGGATATAAACACATGTATACACAGCCAGCCACACAGATCAACACGAAGAGGCACGCTCAGCACTCCCACAAACAGCACCAATGGCCTCCATCCTGCTTCCCTCTCTGGCTGATCAGGGTGTTAGTGGCAGAAAAGAAGCATATATAAAAAGTGTATATACAAAGAAGTGCATGTATAGATACATTTGTGTGTGCACACGTGTATGCTATCTGGATCTCTCCTGTAGCTTGACTTAAACACTCAGTCTACTCTGTATCTGGCCTTTGGATGTCGGTCTCCTTAGTTGCTGGCACATGGACATATTAGCCCCCAAGGCATGCAGAGCCACACCAGTTGCTGGTGTAGACCTCCTTACAGACAGGCTCACGCTCACAGATACTGTGCTCCCCTAGTCCCACTGATTTGGTGTCAGGCATGACCAGACTTGTATAGTGACCAACCACCTGTTTACAAGCAAGTGGCCCTTTTTATCCTCTTGCACCTCTATTTTCCCACACTTGATCCTCCCCAAATTAGCTGATTCTCTCCCTCGCCCTGCCTTTGATACCATTCTTAAACATCGCGGTTTTGTGTAATTCTGAATTGTTCTTTGCTAGTGTCCCATGTGTCACATAACCCTAGGCATTAACACTATACTCTCCCTTTTCACCACTCCCCCTCTTTCCCCTTCCAAAGGGTGGTCCAGAGAGTGGCTCCCATTGACTCGTCCTGGTGGGTCTCCTGGGACAGACCTGGGAGGAAGGTGTCTGTTTCTGAGTCCATAATTTCTGTTCCCCGTTGTGCTTCTGTACTTCTCAGTGGTCATGGAGATAAGCCTTTGATAGGCCTGGCAGGATATTATTTGAGTTTCCCCACCTGCCATTGTTTCTCGCTGCTCCTTTTTGTGTGAGTGCAGATGAGCTTTTTATGACACAGCCTAGCGCCTTCCAGCTCTCTTCCTGAGTATTATTTTCCCAAACCATGCTATGGCACTGTTTCTTCCATATATATATATATATATGGATATATGTGTGTGTGTATATATATCCCACTGGTGTCCATGTGCTTTACAGAAGCTACTTTTTTTTTTTTTTTAAGTATTGAATACGAGGATAAGCTGAGGCAGCAGCAGCCTCAAAGTTGTTACCCGGACTGAATAATGAGACTGAAGCGTTTCTGTTCTTACTCATTAGCAGGAGAAGTACTATTGAAATGCAAGAGGAAATCTGAGCAAGGGGAAGGTGAAGATCTTAAAGACTCTCCCAAGAAGAAGCAGAAGATTTTGGGTAATACAAATAACTTGTAATTCCTAGTTACGAGCCTCCAGGTACTTCAGACTTTCTCTCTGCCCAAATGCCATCCTCTGCTGTCTTCCACCTCTATTTCTGATCCTGGGTATTTTGTTACAGCAGACTGTTGACTAGTTCTGTTTTACAGTGGGAGGTGATTGTACTGATTTCAGTCTCTTAAAAGTCTGATGAAGAGAGGGAGGAAAGGAAGTAGGGAAAGTGTAGGCTAGTCTGCTTCTTTTCATTTTCCCAAAAGATTCTGGACTAAATAATCAGACAAATTACTTGTAAACGTCTGGAGATTAATGAATAGATGATAACAGCAATATGGGTTTGTTACAGAGAAATCAAATCAAACCACTTAAATTTTCTTTTACCACAGAGACGGGGGCGGGGAGGGAAATACTTAATATCATAGGTCTTTCATGCCTTCAAAGGGTTGTTAATCAGTGGTTAGGTGCAAAAGGAAGTGTACAAGTGGTGACAAGTAGGAGCAGGTGATACAGGAGAGGCATACATTTGCTGTCTAATCTTGCAAGGATGAGGTAGGAAAGCCAAGGCCAAGCTGGAGTTGAATCTGGGAATGGATGTGAAAGGCAGCAAGAAAGGAAGTACATGAACAGCAAAGGGAAGACTAGGGAAAGCATGAGCGCACTGCTGAACGGGGCAGGGGAGCTGGTGACAAATGACATGGAAAAGGCTGAGGTATTCAGTACTTCCTGTGCCTCAGTCTTTATCCGTTAAAGGAATTCTTAAGGAATCCCAGGTGCCTGAGGCTGGAGGGAAACTCTGGAGCAAGTCACTGAGCTTTACACTCAGTGAAGGAGGACGAGGTTAGACCATTTAAACATACTGGACATACCCAAGTACCCTGGGGCCTGACAGGCTGCACCGAGCGCTGAGAGAGCTGGCTGATTTCATTGTGAGGCCACTCTTGATTATCTTTGAAAGGTCATGGTGACTGTGAGAGGTTCCTGAAGCCTGGAAGAGAGCAAATATCACTCCTATCTTCAAGGACAGAAAGAAGGAAGATCTGGGGAACTACAGGCCGGTCAGCCTCGCCTCAGTCCCTGGGAAGGTGATGGAGAGAATCCTCCTGGAAAGCATTTTCAAACACATGAAGGACAAGATGGTGATTGGGATCAGCAAATCATGCTTAAGCAATCTGATAGCCTTCTACAATGAGGTCACTAGCTTGGTGGACGAGAGGAGAGCAGTAGACATTGTTTACCACAACTTTAGTAAGGCTTTTGGTGCTGTTTCCCACAGCACCCTCATAGACGAGCTGCCGAAGTACAGGTTAGATAAACGATAGATTAGTGGATTGAAAACCAGCCCAGAGGGCTGTGATCAGCAGCACAAAGTCTAGTTGGAGGCACGTCACTAGTGGTGTACGCCGGGGTAAATGCTGGGGCCAGTACTGATTAACATTTTCATTAATGACCTGGACAGTGGGACAGTGTGCACCGTCAGCAGCTTCACAGATGATACAAAGCTGGGAGGAGTGGTGGTACACCAGGTGGGTGTGCTGCCGTTCACGGGGACTCGGACAGGCTAGAGAATTAAGCAGAGGGGAGTCTCTTGGTTCATCAGTACGAGGAATGTAAAGTCCTGCAGCTGGGCAGGAATAACCCTGCGTACCAGAACGTGCTCAGGGCTAACCTTCTGGAAGCCAGCTCTGCAGAGAGGGAACTTGGGGTCCTGGAGGGGACAGCAAGCTGACCATGAGCCGGCAATGCACTCTGGTGGCAAAGGCAGCCAACAGCATTCTGGGCAACATTAGGGAGAGCATTGCCAGTAGGACGAGGGAGCTGATCCTCCCTTTCCGCTCAGCACTGGTGAGGCCACATATGGAGTACCATGCCCAGTTCTGGGCTCCCCAATACAGGGCTGCAAAGACGATTTAGGGACTGGAATATCTTTCCTGTGAGGACAGGCTGAGAGACCTGCAACTTTTCAGTCTGGAGAAGAGAAGGCTTAGGGGGAATCTTCCCAGTGTATATAAATACTTGGTGGGAGGGAATGAACAAAAGGAAGCCAGACTCTTCTCTATAGTGCTGACTGACAGGACAAGAGGCAATGGGTACAAATCAAAACACGTGAAATTCTATCTAAAGAAGAATACGCTTTTTTACTCTGAGAGTGGTCAAACCCTGGCACAAGTTGCCCAAAGATGTGGAGTCTCCATCTGTGGAGATACTTAAAACTTGATTGGACATATTTTTCGTCAACCTACTCTAGCTGACCCTGCTTGAACACAGGGGTTGGACTATGTGATCTGAGAAGGTCCCTTCCAACCTAAATGTTTCTGTGATTTCTGTGAAATAGAAAAAAGTATAGAATGATGGTTCACAGTCTGTCCTAGGTTCAATTCTAACTATTGTTTTTGTCACCAAAAACTTCTAAGTATGTAGACAGCACAAAACTGAGAGAGACGGCAAGTGTCTTGGAGAAGAGGCTAAAATTGGAAGTGTTCTTGATGTTAGAGAAACAGTTTAAAAAACAGAATGGAATATAGTGTGTAAAATTAAAGATACTGTAATTAGAAAGAAATATTAGCAACTGTAATTAGAAAGAAATATTAGCACAGCTGAAAGACAAATAACAACCTTCTAGGTGTCAATTCTTCAGAAGAGGATTTGAGTTTTATAACAGATCAAAAGCTGAATAGGGACCAACAGTGTCACACTTGTTTTTAAAAAGGCAGATGTTATACTGAGGTGTTTAAGCAGGAGTGTAGGCTATCAGACATGCAAAGTAATTCTTTTGCTCTAATGCAGGGTCACACTTGGAGTGCTGTTCCCAGCAGTGAGCACTGCAGTTCAGCAAACGCGTGGACCAACTGAAGAGAACAGGCATGAGAAGCGAGCAAAAACCATAACCAATGAGAAAATACTGAAACAATAAGAGTTGTTTAGTCTGAAGAAAACAGGAATGGGACTGTCCATTTGGTTGTCAATAAGTCGTTAGGTTGGCTCAGCCATACTGTGAACAGAGGATGTTTCAGTGTGAAGAGTTCCCATCCCCTGAAACTTTGTGTGTGAACAGCCATACAGATTACAAAGATCTGGATGGGACTAAAGCCAGCAACTGTAAATAGCTATGGATTTTGAAGAGGCGTAGGGAACATAATCTCAAAATTACTTTAAAAAACCCCCGAAACATCTAAAATTTCTGAATGAGTAGCTTTGAGACAGCAGACTAAATAGCAGCCTTCTAGCAAAAAATCTCTGCTCTTTTTGTAACAAGGCTTGCAGAATTAAGTCTTCTGGTCTTTCCTGTTTGTGTTATAACAGGGAAAAAACAGCAAACTGGAACACAACAAAACTCCAAAACAAAAGGCCACTGTGTTCAGAAAGAACTGGAAACCTATGGCGCAGGTAAGAAGCAGTTGCTCAGAATTGTTTATAAAGCAGTTTGGGCTGGAATATAGTTAATTTTCTTCATAGTAGCTAGTATGGGGCTATGTTTTGGATTTGTGCTGGAAACAGCGTTGATAGTGCAGGGATGTTTCAGTCACTGCTGAGCAGTGCTTAAACAGAGTCAAGGTCTTTTCGGATTCTCACACCGCCCTGCCAGTGAGCAGGCTGGGCGTGCACAAAGAGCTGGGAGGGGACCAGCCAGGGCAGCTGACCCCAACTGATCAAAGGGATATTCCATACCATATCACACCATGCTCAGCGTATAAAGCTGGGGGAAGAAGAAGGAAGGGGGGAAATGTTTGGAGTTATGGTGTTTGTCGTCCCAAGTAACCGTTACGTGTGATGGAGCCCAGCTTTCCTTGAGATGGCTGAAACCCTGCCTGCCAGTGGGAAGTATTGAATTAATTCCTTGCATTGCTTTGCTTGCATGCGTGGCTTTTGGTTTACCTTTTAAGCTGTCTTTATCTCACTCATTGAGTTTTCTCACTTTTACTCTTCCGATTCTCTCCGCCATCCCACCAGGGAGGGGGAGGGGGGCGGGGTGAGCGAGTGGTTGCGTGGTGCTTAGTTGCCAGCTGGGGTTAAACCACAACATGGCTAAAAGATAAATGTGATTCTAGGATTTGAGTCTCAGCAACAGCTGTGTTTCTGGTGTTTCCATTTTGTTGTACACTTTACTGTTGACAAGGAAGAACTGGCTGCTGTCCTTTGGCATTGTGTCAGTACTGCAGAGCAAGACTGGAGGGACTGTATACTGCCTAATAGTGTAGTTCTGTGTGGTTTTACCACTGCATAGTGGAACAGTGAAGGGGGAATCACTTTTTGAACCGAGCAAAAGCCTGTTAAAATAGTTGCACTATAAAACTTATAAAAATATTTATACCTTTTTACTCAGCAGAATATGTTTGCAGGAAAAACTCTGTAGCTGTTGCTGCCAAATCACCTCTTCTGGTAGCCAGAGACCCAAGCTGTCCATCTTAGAAAAATAACATTAGCCTTAACTCAGCAGGTGGAATGACTTGGTATGTGTAGCTCACAGCACTCATCAAATACCCCAGTTTTCCGTCAAGTGCTGTTTCATTCACAACCTTTTCCCCCGGTCACCTGGGGAGGGACAACCCTTGCCTGTTATTACCGGGCAAAGAGGAAAGCCTTTAGGTCTCTTTATAAGAATTCAAGCAGATGGCTGCTAAGCCACTTTCTTCCCATAACCCATTTCAATAATTTATAATCCTTGTGGATTATGCCAAGGTTTTGCTTGGCGTTTCAAAAAGAGGCCAGGAACTGGAAACCGTGTCACACAGAGTACTTTTCCCTGGCTGTTGAGTGACTTGGCCTGGTGGTGCAGCTTTGCTCACTTTCAGTGCCAAAAGTGCTGGCTAGTACAAGTGGAGTTCTAAAGATTTGTTTAGTAGAAACGAACCATGGGCTTTGTCTGAAACTGTTCAGTCACATCTGTGACTACTTTTACTGTGGAAACCCTTTTGCTGAAAGAAAAGTTTGCTCTGCATGCTAAAGTAGCTGTGTAATTAAAATGAATGAATGAAAAATCTCTGCTGAACAAGTGGAAGAACACTCCTCACGAGGGGATGGTAGGATTAAAGAGTTTTTATAAAATGATCTCCCA
Source organism: Rissa tridactyla (assembly GCF_028500815.1). Classification (NCBI taxonomy): domain Eukaryota; kingdom Metazoa; phylum Chordata; class Aves; order Charadriiformes; family Laridae; genus Rissa; species Rissa tridactyla. Next base: position 127,587,002 of record NC_071468.1, on the reverse strand, counting down.
AAAGGAGTGGTATGTGCCTTTTCACATTACACATTAAAGCTGCGAATGAGCTAAACCTGTTAAAGTGTAGCTGGACATGAGTTTGGTAGCATGTGATCTCTTTCCTTCTAGAATTCATTGTGCACATCAAAGTGGGGGGAAAAAAGAGATCGTGTTTGCAGTTCTGCTCCATACCTTTTGTTTTGACAGGTAGTATGGAAGAGCGATGGTCTTTGGAAATTCAGGACAAGGGCCGAGTTACCTGTCCAACATGCCGGGCTGTGGTGAGAAAGACTGTAGAAGGACTGAAGAAACATATGGTAAATTGCAGGCAGGTAAGAACATGAGAGATGAGCCATTCAACTTACTGGTAGAAATGCCTGCACACTGTTTTGCGTTGCATTTAAAACCAGTTTCATCTCATCATCATGTCTCTAAGCAAGAGTCCTTTATACATCTGTAAGAGGCTGCACTTGGTGCTTCTTGCTTAGCCTTTTGCTGAAGATTTGGGGTAGTGAACAAAGATGTAGCTATTTCACTGTTCCCCTAAGTTTTAGCTGCCATAAAATCTCTTCTGTTCTTAATGGGCAAGTTACCAAGCCCAAATAAAATGTTCCGCTCCCCTACTTTCCCCCAAAGAGTTTCCCGCTGCTTTGGTTAAGTTGTAGTTACAAGCACAATGTCCTTGTTTATTTCTAGAAAATGTTCACGTGTCATCACTGTGGGAAGCAGCTGAAGTCTTTAGGAGGGATGAAATACCATGTCATGGCAGACCATAACAATCAGGTAACACAACTACTGTGCATTTAAAAATCCTACAGGCAAGACAGTCTTTTGTTCCTTCCCTGACGTACGCAGAAACAGAACGTGGTATGTCTTTTCAAATGTTGCAGTTGTTTAAATGTTGCCTACCTATTCTTTTTCTTGTGAGATTTGACATCTGAAAAAACAGTAGAATGTTACCTGAGATGGTAGGCATGCTACATGCTAGAAAGAAGGGGTGAATTTCTGTTTAGGCTGGTCACACATAAAAGGCATTCTTGATGAGAAAAAAAATTGCATCATTGCAACTGTAATTGCTCTTTAGGCTGCAATTTTCAGTCCTGTGCTAGAAAGTAGTTTTTCTACATCCAGAGCAGACTAGATTTCAGTTCTTTACAAGTCCAGAGGTAAAAAAGCAGAAGCAACAGTTTAGTTCTTGTCTCTATTTACTGTAAAGATACTAATGCTGCAATCTGCTTTTCTTCTTGCTATTACTTTAAAGTTGTGTACTCCTGTTGTAGTTGTGAAGAATTAGAACTTTTGGAAAGGTCATTCGGAAGTTTGTGTAAGGTTTAGATAATTTGTGGCTGTTACTTTCTACATAGCTCCCAGTACTGTGATTTCTGAACAGACAGCCGAACTAGGAAATTAAACAGGCCAGGAATCATCTTCTGGCCCTGAGGAATGGGTCTGTCACTTAGTTCTAACTTTTTATTCAGTCTAGGTATAATGTTATTGTAAGGTAGCGTAGGAAATAATATATAACAATCACTGGAGGGAGAATAGAGAAGAACTTGAACTGTAGTTTAGTATAGATGAATAACCATTACAGGCAGTTAGTCTGCTTAGCTTTAGTTAGGCTAAGTGGAAATGGTAGGACCAGTAAACGTTAAAAGATGCGTGACAGAGATGAGTAAGCACCTTCCACAGGCAGAGGGGGAGAAAAGTAATTATGGAAATACATACCCTTGTCCTTCCCAGCAGCTGTAGTTTGGGACCATTTCTTACCAAGGTTTTGTTCATAGATAGCCATCTCAATGTTAAAACTCTTCTGTTCAAAGTGGTTTTCAGGCAGTTTACTCCTTTTAAAGATAATTCAGTTGTTCTGGGATACAGACAGTGATCATCGTATTAGATACACTTCTATAAAATTGTAAGTTGCAGTGATTTAATTATTTTAGAAGCTTTCCTTCAGTAGTGTGTTGAGTAGTGAATTCCGTATGAGAAGAACTGTAAATGCTGAGCATCCTGTGTTTTTCTTTCACCTTTCTACTGTGCTTTAGCCAGTTGTGAAGGAGGGAGGAGAAGTGGATGAGCAGCTTGAGCGAGACCGCCTTCGGAAGGTTTTGAAGTTTATGGGAAAACTAAAGTGTACGAGGGAGGTAAGCTGCATTGTGCTAAGTATCCTGAACTAAACAGCAGCAGATGCATGAACGTAAAATATTATGAGGGTTCTGCTGGGCATGCTTTGGTGCTAGCCAAGGCTGGATTTGTTTCAAGATCCTAGCTATGCTTTTAAGATGGTATCATAGAACCACAGAATGGTTTGGATTGGAAGGGACCTCCAAAGGTCATCTAGTCCAACCCTTCTGCAGTAAGCAAGGACATCTTCAACCAGACCAAGTTGCTCAGAGCCCCCTCCAACCTGACCTGGAATGTTTCCAGGGATGGGGCATCTGGACCTCTCTGGGCAACCTGAGCCAGTGTTTCAAAACCCTCATTGTAAAACATTTCTTCCGTATATCTAGCCTGAGTCTGCCCTCTTTTACTTTAAAACTATTGTCCTTGTCCTATCCCAGGCATGGTTTAAAACCGCCCATTGTCCTGTTGCAACAGGCCCTATTAAAAAGTTTGTTCTCTTCCTTCTTGTAAGACCCCTTTAAGTACTGAAAGGCCACAATAAGGTCTCCCTGAAGCGTTCTCTTCTTCATGCTGAACACCCCCAAGTTTCTCAGCCTTTCCTCATAGGAGGGGTGTTCCATCTCTCTGATCTTTTTTGTGGCCCTCCTCTGGACCCACTCCAACAGGTCCATGTCTCTCCTGTACTGAGGACTCAAGAGCTGGACGCAGCACTGCAGGTGGGGCTGCACCAGAGCGGAGCAGAGAGGCAGAATCCCCTCCCTCGACCTGCTGGCCACACTTCTTTTGATGCAGCCCAGGATACTGTTGGCTTTCTGGGCTGCAAGTGCACATTGCCAGCTCGTGTTCAGTTTTTCATCCCATCCACCAGTACCTCCCAAGTCCTTCTCGGCAGGGCTGCTCTCGATCCCTTCATCCTGCAGCCTGTGTTGATACTGGGGGTTGCCCCGACCCATATACAGGACCTTGCACTTGACCTTGTTGAACCTCAGGAGAGGTCCTCAGGAGAGGAGAGAACCTCTCTCCTCCTGAGAGAACCTCAGGAGGGCCCCATGGGGCCCACTTCTCAAGCTTGTCCAGGTCCCTCTGAATGGCATCCTGTCCCTCAGGCGTGTCAACCACAGCACTCAGCTTGGTGTCATCTGCAAATTTGCTGAGGGTACACTCGGTCCCACTGCCTTTTATCATTGATGGAGATATTAAACAACGCTGGTCCTGATACAGACCTCTGAGGGACACCACTCATCACTGATCTTCCAGACATTGAGCCATTGACCACTGCTCTCTGGATGCAACCATTCAGCCAATTCCTTATCCACCACATCGTCTATCCATCAAATCCATATCTCTCTATTTTAGAGAGAAGGATGTTGTGGGGGACCGTGTCAAAAGCCTTACAGAAGTCCAGATAGATAACATCCGTACCTCTTCCCTTGTCCACTAACATAGCCACTCCATCAAACAAGGCCACGAGGTTGGGTCAGGCAGGACCTGCCCTTTGTGAAGCCACGCTGTCTGTCTCAAATCGCCTCCCTATCCTCCATGTGCCTTAACATAGCTTCTAGGAGGATCTGTTCCATGGTCTTCACAGGCACAGAGGTGAGGCCGCCAGGTCAGTAGTTCCCAGGGTCCTCTTTTCTACCCTTTTTAAAAATGGGTGCAATGTTTCCCTTTTTCCAGTCATTAGGAACGTTACCTGACTGCCATGATTTTTCTAATACCACGGAGAGTGGCTTGGCAACTACATCAGCCAATTCCCTCAGGACTCTGGGATGCATCTCATCAGGTCCCACTGACTTCTGTATGTTCAGGTTCCTCAGGTGGTCTCAAGCCTGATCTTCACTGACAGTGTGAAGGACTTTGCTCCCCTAGTCCTTGCCTTGAGGTCTGATCTGTTGTTACCAGTTTGCCAGTCATGTTCATTGGGGAGGGTGCACTTTCTTTGACCTTCCTTTTCTGGCTGACATACCTATAGTAGCCCTTATTATTATTCTTCATGTCCCTTGCCAAGTTCAGCTCCAGCCGTGCCTTGGCCTTTCTGACCCCATCCCTACATAGCCAGGCAGCGTCCCTACACTCTTCACAGGATACCTGTCCCTGCTTCCACTGCCTGTGTATTTCCTTCTTGCTTTTTAGTTTGACCAGCCATGGTCAACTCAGTAGATCTCAACTCAGCCATGCTGGTCTCTTGCCTTCCTTTCCTGATTTCTTACACATGAGGATTGAGACCTCTTGTGCTCTGTGGAAAGCATACTTGAATACCTGCCAGCTCTATTCTTCTCCCTTGTCCCTGAGGGCAGTTTTCCAGGGGGTCCTATTGACTAAACCCTTGAACAGCTGCAAATTAGCTTTCCTAAAATTCTGGGTCCTGACTTTATTCTTTGCCTGACCCATATCCCTCAGGACTGCAAACTCCACCAGTGCATGATCGGTGCAGCCCAGGCTGCCTCCAATCTTGACATCACCAATTAGCTTACTTGCTTTGCTGACCAACAGGTCCAGTAACACCTCCCTTCTGGTAGAGCTGTCTGTTACCTGGCTGAAGAAGTTATCCCTGATGCACTCCAGGAGTCTCCTGGATTGCCTACAGCTCACCGTACTACTTTTCTAGCAGGTGTTGGGGTGGCTGAAGTTCCCCAGCAGAACTGCGAGCCTGCAAATGTGATGCCTTCTGCAGCTGGAGTAAGAAGGCTTCGTTAATAGGTTCCCCTTGATTGTGTGGCCTGCAGTAAACTCCAACCACAAGGTTCCCTTTATTGCCTCAGTCTCTAATTCTTACCCATAAGCTTTCAACCTGCTTGTGGCTATTCTTCAGAGACAGTTCTTCACACTCTATTCCATTTCTTGATGTAGAAGGCAATGCCTCTGCCCCTCCTTCCTTGCCTGTCCCTTCTGAACAGCCTGTAGCCATCAATAACAGCGCTCGAGTCATGAGATTCATCCCACCAAGTTTCAGCAATGGCAACTACGTCATAACTTTGTAGCAGCACAGTGGCTTCCAGCTTCTCTGGTTTGTTACCCATGCTGTGTGCATTAGTGTAGAGACACTTCAGCTGGGTTGTTGGCTGTGTCACCTTTTTAGAGGAACACACAATATTACTGGTTGTCGTGGTTTTGTCCGGATTGTCAGAACGATAGATGGCCCTGCCCCCCACTCTCCTCAGAGAGGAGAGGAAGAGATAAGGAGATTTAAGAGTTTAGAAAAAGAACTAAACTACTTTAATGAAAATAATAATAAATAAGAAAATAGTAAATAATAATAGAATAATAAAAATTAAAGGAAAAAAGTATACAATATCTACAAAACCGTATCCAGCTCCCAGGATGACGATCGCGTCACCAGCAGATACAGGGAAAGTCACAGACTGGAGTCAGGGACAGACAGGAGCTGAATTCCGGAACTAGAGTCAGGAATGCTCAGATCAGGATCAAAGGCAGATGAACAGACAGGGTCCTCCTTAGACGTCAGCCATTGAAGAACAAAGTAAGCCAGAGCCGCCTTGCCCCTTTGATCCCTCAGCTTTTACACTGAGCGTGGTGCAGATGGGATGGAATACCCTGTTGGTCAGTTTGGGGTCCCCTGTCCCATCTACTCCTCCCTGCAGGTGGGACCCCTCTACGCTTCTCCGCTTCCGACCCTTTAATGGGGCAAACAGCAAAGTTAGCCGACCTTGGTTGTTATAGCAATAAGTAGAAGCAAGAGCCTCTGTGCATACCGTTCCTTGGTATAATCAGGTCTTATCACTCTGAGAGTGAACAGTTTCTGAACAATATGCTGTTAATTTCAGACTTTAGTCAGTTAGAAGAGGCCCAGCTAAAAAGTAAAATTACAAATCAGAAAATTGATTCTGTTTTACCTCAAACCAGGACACTGGTGTTTCCTGTTGTCTCCTGTTACCTCAGGAGCCCCTGCCTCGTCTTTGTACGACTTCAAATGTGCTCCAGTGTACCCAGCATGTCTCCGAGCAACAGGCTGGGGGCCCTTGATAGCACTCCGTCCCTCAAACGTTGGCATGTCGTCCCATGGCTTGTCACGGGTGAGCCTGATGTTACCGCCTTCCCCTTTCAAGTGTAGTAGTGTCTTGAGGAACTTTGGTGGGATGCTGTCTTACCAAGAAAGCATCAGGATGCCTGGAGAATTTCCTCTAAACACTTGTGAAGCACTAAGCATGGAGAATTAATTTTGGAATGACAGATGCTTGTTTAGAACCTCATGACTAAACGAAGTAGGAGTCTGGTGAACATAAACTAGCTCAACTAGAAGTTTTTAGGGCTTCACACATAACTCATTAGGTGACATTCTCCTGCTTTCAGTTACTGTCTGATCCTCATTTGAACTCTTTTAGAGAGGATAACTAGGGTGATTAAAGTGGAGTTTTTATTTTTGATTACAGTTTTTTTTAAATGGCTTCTTTAAACTAAATGTGTAAAGGTAGATTCAGTAAAGGCATGACTTTATAAATGCATTCAGTGGAAGATGTCAGGGAGGAAGAAGTTAAAGGATAACCGTTTTACTTTGCAACAGTATTATAAACTGTTCACAGAATTACACAATTGGTAAGGCTGGAAGGGAACTTCTGAGGTCATCTAGTTCAACCCCAGCGCTCAAGCAGGGTCAGCTAGAGCTCTTTGAGTATTTCATCTGTTGGTGTCTTCAAGGGGGATTGAGAGGACACTGGATTGTTTCTTGTGTGCACCAGAAGTATTTTATTAATGTGTACTTCTGCTTTTTCCTTAGTTGTTTGTGATAGCTGGGAAGATGTTTTTATGTGTAATTAATTGTGTGAGTTTGTCTGTGGTTTTTGAAAATCTTGAGATTGGCCACAGCTAGAGAAGGGGATGGAGAGCAGATGGATACATATAAGAACGGTAAAAACTTGCTGATGCAAAACATGGCCTGATCAAACAGGCCATGTTTGATTTGGCCTGTTTCCAAGCTCAGTGTCAAGTTGATCACTGAATTCAGGATGAGGAGACATTCTAGTAAGTGACATCCTCAGGAACCATAGTGGTTTTTGTTGTCCTCTGCTGCAGCGTTCTAGGAATAGCTGAAAGTTTTATTTAGCATCACCCTAATATCTCTGCATTCTAGAGATTTTGACCAGCCAACCAAGTATAAAACCTTCCTCTCTTTCTGCCCAGCTCCTCCTTTTCTATCTGAAAAATCTTTCCATTTTGTGCATCCTTATATAACATCTTGCTTCTTCATTTCATATATTGAAATTTTCTGTTGCCCACTGCCTGCAAAGAAGTTCTAAGAAACAGCTTCTCCCAGTTGCAGCCAATTCTTTGTCCCAGATTTTCTCTGTCTGAATAGACTAACATTAAAGTTTACTATGTGATTGTCTCTGATCTGGCAGGAAAAGTGGTATTGCTTTGGTCGGAAAACTATGGATTTTGTACACAGTGGTTTTGTGATCGCTTGGGGAGTGTTTTTCTTCCATGCATTTTTCTTCTGCATTGACAGGGCTGCACAGGCAGCTTCACTAGCATAATGGGATACCTATATCATGTTAAAAAATGTGGGAAGGCTGCTTCTGAGCTGGAGAAAATGGCTATGAAGTGCCATCACTGTGGAAAAGCATACAGATCAAAGGCAGGACTTGTCTACCATCTCCGATCTAAGCATGGGCCGGTAAGTGCAAATTGCCATAGTTATCAGGATAGTGTGGTGGTACTTCAGCCATTCGGACTTGAGGCATGTGTAGGTTTTTGTCTGCTGCTTGGGTGGGTAATTAGGGATATCAAATCTTTGCGTTTTTCTGTCTCTCTGGAGTATTCTGTCCTTGATACTTTGCCTCTAACAACAGCTGTTGCTGTTCTGTGACTGGGATGAAGTTTTCAATAAGTCACCATTGCAGCAGTAAACTTTCCCCAGCCTGACTTTTGCTGCATGGAAGAATGATGCTAACATGTATAACTTCAGATGCTTTTCTTTGCTCTTAAAAGAGTCAACATGGAGCAGAACAGACAGTACTATGCTTGTTGTCCATGATCGTTTTCTGGCAAATGATGTGATGTCCTTTCAAGACCAGTGGCTGCATGACACTCTCTGCTTGACCCTTACTGCTGTGACCCCCCGGGTACATCTGGGGGTCTGTCTCGCTGGTGGGATGCACTTCTGTCCTATGTATGTGACAGTGAAACGCAGCTGCAGCAGCATTTTTGTGAGGCATTTATTCACAGTATTTAGTGTAACTGAAGTAGGAGCTGGTGAAGGAGGCACACCTTTTTTGGCCTTCATTGCAGGTCACTTTCCTCCATGAGGAGAGGAGAACAGAGAGCCTGAAGAAAATAAAACGGGAGCCAAATAATGCAGGCAGAGTTCAGAGGAGATCTGCAAAGGTGGCCATCTACTATCTCCATGAGCTAGCTGGAGAAGAGCTGGCCAAAGAGTGGCCCAAGAGAAAAGTTCTGCAGGACTTGATTCCAGATGACCGGAAGGTACAAGGCCTTAAAAATGCTATACAGCGTTTGAGTCTTTTCTTCACATCAGACGAGTCTTGCACTGGCATCCACCCAGTGTTGCCAGTGTTTAGTGGCCTGTGGAAAGCAATATTGAAGAAGTAATATCTTGTGGGAGGGGTCAGGTTTTGCTCCTCTGGTCTTAGATTACAGTATTGCTACAGTAGCAATTGCTGTGGTGTAAGTATTTTATCCAGGCAGGCTATAATGACTTTCAGGTCCTATTGCTGTAATTTTCAGTGGGCACAAGTAACGAAGGCAGTTATAGGCAGTATGTTGCTCACAGGTCATAGGCTGCACATCACTGCTACCATGCAGTGATATTTCGTATTTTTTCAGGCTTCAGAGTTTCCAAGAGCATCTTTTAGGCTGTAAGGGAAACCCAAGAGAAAAGGATGATTTATGCTTCTAATGGGACAAGTACATCTAGAGGAATTGTTCTAGTCAAAGTTATGGGAAGTTTTGGATTCTGGTATTGTGGGAGTTTTCCAGATTCAGTTATGTAGAGAGTCAGTGAGATGGGAAAAGATTGGTTATTAAGAGTTTGTCCGTTAAAATAGGAGAAGAAATACCACTTCTGTGTCTCAGCCTGGGAGAGGAAGGGACATACTTGGCACTATGCGTAGCCAACATTGTTTCCAGCTTTCAATTCCATCTCTTTATCTCAGCTGAAATATACTCGTCCTGGACTGCCCACGTTTAGTCAAGATGTGCTGTGCAAATGGAAAACGGAGATAAAGATGTACCGAAGAGTCCACTGCCCAAATCAGGTAATCCTTAAGTGTTTCTGAAGCCTCAAGGGGGACAGTTTTCGTCTGTACGAGCCAACAGCTTTCCACAGCCTTGAAACTGCAGTTTGTCTCTCTGAGGGAGACAAATTCTGCTCCATCTCAGTATGGTTGGTTAGTGTAACCAAGACCCTGCTTGGACTGTTGCTTTAGGGACGATCCCACTGGGGATGTGTTTGTCCACTTCAGAGCCAGTAACTTGGTGTCAGACTGGTACAACTTTCACATCCAGCTGGGAGCTAGTCCATTTGAAAGTTTGAGCAGTGGAAAAATGACAGGCCCCTGCTTGTCCAGCAGTGTACTGAATGTAATTATAGAAGAATGGAGGAGTAGAGATGGAAATGTAAGAGTAGAGGGACTTTGTCTGGCACAGCGCTTGAGGTTTTTTTTTTGAAAGCTGGAAATGGGCTACAGAAGACATGCATGGCACAGTCATCCTGGTCTAGGGATGCTTATGCACGTGCACTTAATTTCTTACAATCCCACATAGCAGTCACCAGTCAGATCCAGTGAGAAGAAATGGCCTCATTGGTGGAAACTATGGTAAGTGTGATGCACGTGATGCACACTGCTGGATAGCCGAGGGTCAGTGGTGGCTTCCATCTGGGTTTGGTGTAGAGACAATGCTTTCCCCCTGCCCTACATCACCCCCAGCACTCTCTCCTCAATTTTCAGACTTGCGTCATTTCAGAGTATAAGAATTGCAACATAACGTTGTATATGGAACTGTCCCCAGAAAGCAACTGTCCTATTTCACTGACCAGTAACCCAGAAGCATGTGTTGCACCTACCTCCTGTTTCGGGTCTGGGCTGTTGGCTGAGCATGATGTAGTATCCCGAGACTGATGCCTAAAGCTCCACATGGGGTGGGCCTGTAAAGTGCCCTCTGACTGAGACCGTTGATGTCAGATGCGGTACTTCTGCTCTGTGCCACCAGATGCACGAGCAGGGCAGACCCCTCTTATCCCTTTTGGAATTGTCTTCCAGACAGTAAGACTTTCTTGTGTAGGAAGAAGTGATTTCTTACTGGTGTTTTGCTGACATGCACTTTTTTTTACTGTTTCAGGGTTGTGAATCTGTATATGGCAGTGTCTCAGGACTCAAATCTCACCTTGGCACGTGTACTTTGGTTCGTAGCCTTCTGTACTCATTATCTTTTATACTAATAGCCTGACTGTCGCTGTCCGTCAGATATCTTCTTATTCAAGCTTTTGTCCTGACATCTGCTAATCCGCGTTCCTCACAGTTTGAGTGCTTCCTTATGTGCTAATGGGGCTGCCATTGCAAACACTGCTTGAGGCAAGGAGAGGAACCATCTTAATGGCATGCATTTTAATGAAATTGCAGTCCTACCTTTAGATTCACAGCTACAAGAGCATTTTTTCCAGGTACAGTGCTGGAGACATTGTAACATCGCGCAGAGCAGTCCTGTGCTTTGTGGGCATAACTGGTCAATAATGTCAGTGTTCCTGTAGCTAAAGCATTGTCTGGTATGAGTAAGAGTTTCTGCTTCTTACTGCTGGGTTATGTCTGAGCAAAATTAAAATATAATATATAGGTGTATCAGCCTTCTAGGTAGCAATTGGTGATGGATTTTTTTGTTTTGGTGCCAGGGTGACTTTGTTGCTGGTAAATACAAGTGTCTCCTGTGTGAGAAGGAGTTCATGTCAGAGAGTGGGGTCAAGTATCACATCAACTCCATGCATGCTGAGGTAAGGCAGGCAGAATGGAAGTCCTCGAACCCCAGATTGATGGAGGTGGGGAGGGTGTCTTGGGAAGGAAATGATGCATGCTTGCCCTGTTTTATTTTTGCCTTGCTCACTGCTGGGAATGGGATCCTGAACTCGAGTGGCCTTCGATTTGCTTAAGCATAGCTGGTCCTATGCGTTGGTCTGGGGAGCAAGTGTTGTGTCATGTCACATGTCTTGTCCCAAGCTGCTGCTGCTCAGTTTGGCTCTTCAGCATTTCCCGTGCCTTTAGCCAGGCAATTGCCAAATCAAATCTGAATCCTCTGAGGCAGAGTGACACTTGAGGAGGAACATCGAAGAACAGAGCTTTGTTAGGCAGCTGCCTTTCCAGATCGCACGTTTCAGGAAACCCTTGTCCCACAAGGCAGCTTTATTATAAGCACTGATAGGCTTTATATGGTATTTCCACCATCGGTACCAACCTGTTGCCTTCTAAACCCTCCAGGATTGGTTTGATGTGAATACGACTACCACCAAAAGCTTTGAGAAGCTAATGAAAATCCGGCAAAGAGAAGAGCAGAGGAAGCAACGGAAGAAACGTCCTTTGACCCGGGGCAAAAAGAAGAGAACTGGGATGCTGGCTACCAAGAAGGTCCCCACTGCAGGAGTTGAAAAAATGAGGAGAAGTAAGAGAGGTCGTCCACGACGGGTGGACAATGAGAGTGTGAGTAGTGAGGAGAGGGAGCCCCAAGTTGCACAGAGAGACGAATTTCCAAAAAACAGCCGCAAGCGAGGCCGGAAGTAAAAACCCTACAAGAAGAGGAGGAGTAATCCTAAAGCTTTTCAGTTACAAGCCCCACTTCTGTCTGGCTCATAACCCACAGCACTAATACAAGCAACTGAATGTCTTTTGGACTGTGACTCCATTCGACTCGGTGACCTTGATTTTGAAACTTGCCTCTGGTCCATTGTGAGAGACTTCAAACCAAAGCTGTGGTACACAGGCTGCCCCTCCTGGTGTAGTTCCCTTGGACAGTGGCACTAGTGGTGTACCCAGTGTAGTTCTTGTTCTGGTTACAGTCTCAGTTTGGGTCACATTAGTTCCTTGTTTAGTGGTTTCCAGTACAGCAGCTGTCTGTTTTGTCATCTTCCTCTGATGGGTGAGATCAGGGTTCTTTTTTAGCAGTTCTCCCTATAAGGGACTGATTAGCCCAGTGTTTAAGTCTCTTTAAGGGGGGAATCCTTTCTTGCACAGTACGCACACAAACTAAACAGCACTGTGCAGACTACAAAGGCTTTAGCTTGCCCTGTAACTGTCCTGTCTGTTGTCAGCAAGGCTGCCACAGAAGAGCAAATACCTTCCTAGCATGTGCTCCAGTCTCTTGCACAAGGCACTGTCTACTTCATACACTGATGTTTAGGCTCAGCACCAGACAGTAGCACCTGAGCTCTGGTCTGCTTGGAAGTGATGGGACATTATTGTTGCCCGTGTCAGGACCCCAGTATACCCCCAACACCTGTATTCTGTAGCACTGGGCATTGAATGTATGTAGAGGGTCTTCCAGCCCAGTGAGGAATAAATGCTCTCCAGCCTTTTGGAGATTCACTGGCCTCTCAGAGACCCCCCCCCAGTAGCTAATGTAATAAGATGGCGTTTGTGGGCCCTCTGAAGACCGTTTGTTTCAGACTCGCTTGGGAAACAAACTTGCTGCAAGACAGCGCATACCTACAAGAGCAGTCTTGCTATTGCTGAAACCCAGGTTCCATTGGCCTGCCTTGCTGGTGTGTTGTTCTTTGTCATGCCCACGCTCCCATAGTGTCCTTTTTTCTGCACTGTAGACGCCACCTTTGTTGTCTTCTTTCACCTGTTTCTTTTCAATACTGCTTCGTTTCTGTGAATGACGTATATTGGCAGTGACTTCCGTGTGTGGAAAAGGTTAAAAGAAGAGGGTTCATTATTTTAAGTCACGTGTTGGCATGAACTCTGGATTATAGGGAGTATCTTCTTGTGTTCCATAAATGCAGCAAGTATCATAGAAGCTAGTACGAAGCCGCAGCACAGGCAGTCCTACTCTGTCTTTCAGAGGATGGGTTCTCCAGAATCTCTTATCCAAAGACCCACTGTACGAGGAAGTTGCAAAATTGCAGTTTTGCAGGCAAGAAAATAGGCAGCTGGCTCCACGTTACCTCCCTGTGAATTCTCACTATCTAGCAAAGTCGCCAGTGCTGAAATTCACAGGGAAGCCGTTGCAGTGCCTGGTGAACAGGTGAGTTTATACATAGGTGTTATTACCAGAATAATCACGTTGGCCCGGACAGTGGGAAGCGTTGGGTGGCCAGGGTGTTCTCAAGAACTGTCTGTCTCATGTAATAAGCAAAGCACACCCCAGCTGAGCATGGTCTGTCTGTCATGGGGGTTAACACCTGCGTGGTAGTGAGGCAACGTGCAGTACTCCATGGTGATCTACGTGCAGTAGTTACGCTGCCTTTTGGAACCAGCTGTCACTGGATGCAGTGCTGCGCTGAAGGTATAAATACGTGGACTTCTGTGCAGGGTGTATTAAGGTTTGCGGTAAGAGGGGCAAGATCAGAAGACAACAAAATAAAATGTCACCAGTGCGCGAATGTGGTTTCTTGTCTGTTTGGTGTGTAGTGTTCCTGGTACCATCCCAACTTGCGCAAGACACCCCAGTCTGCCCACTTCCTTGTCCTGTATGCTCTGGACATGCAGTTCAGTTGTCTGCACCGTTTCTCCTCAGCACTCTACTCTACACAGCTGTACTTGGACCACACGCGTTTACTATGTTCCAGCCCAATAGATGGAATCGTAGAATCAGTTTAGTTGAAAGAGACCTTTAAGAGCATCAAGTCTGCCCATTAACCTAGCACTGCCAAGTTACCACTAAACCATGTCCCTTATGGGCAACGCGATAAACCCACAAATTAGAGGTTTTTCTTAGTGGATTTCAGTCTAGAGTCCTATTTAGAGTTACATCTACAACATACATCCCCACATAATGCAGCATGTGGAAAAAGTCATTATCCAACATGTTCATGCTCCATCAGCATTACAGCAGATCGTTTGCTGGATTGGATCAAGGTGGTAAAAGGTGGTGGCACTGCTCCACCAGTGCAGTCCACTGCTTTTGAGGAGCGTGATGTGTTCAGGAGCACCTGCATCCTACTGTAGATGGACTAAGGCTGGCTACCCAGTACGACTGCAGCAACGCTCTGCTGCTCTGAAGGCGTGGGGAAAGTTAGTCTCAAAAAAGATATTTTAGTTGGGGAATTCATAACATCATGTGTATCCAGGTCTATAAATAATATATAAAACCAGCTAATTGTATTACAGCTTACTGTGCTAAGATTTAAGGTTCAAGCACCCATGAGTCTACTGTTCAATCCATTGTTAAGGCTTCAGTTAGCCTAACATTTTGCAAATTCAGGTCAAAATTCTGCCCTACAGAATCATAGTGGTTTGGGTTGGAAGGGACCTTCAAAGACCATCTAGTCTACTTCCTTTGCCACAGGCAGGGGCATCTTTCAGTTGAAGCCCTGTCCAACCTGACCTTGAACACTTCCAATGATGGGGCATCCACAGCTTCTCTGGGCAAATTACACCACCCTCATTGTAAAAAAATTCTTCCTTATGTCCAATCTGAACCTCCCCTCTTTCAGTTTAAAACCATCGTCCCTTGTCCTGTCACTGCAGGCCCTGGTAAAACGTCTCTCTCCGTCTTTCTTATAAGCCCCCTTTAAATACTGAAAAGCCGCAGTAAGGTCTCCTTGGAGCTTTCCCTTCTCCAGGCTGAACACCCCCAACTCTCTCAGCCTTTCTTCACAGCAGAGGTGTTCCAGCCCTCTGATTTTTTTCGTGGCCTCCTCTGGACCCGCTCCGACAGGTCCATGTCTGTCTTGTGCCCCCGGAGCTGGACACAGTGCCCCCTCCAGACAGGGCAGCATGAGAGCAGAGTAGAGGGGGAGAATCACCTCCCTTCACCAGCTGGCTGTGCTTCCTTTGATGCTGTCCAGGATATGATTGCCTTTCTGGGCTGCAAGCGCACATTGATGCCTCATGTCCAATTCTTTGGTATGCCCAAGTCCTTCTCCGAAGGGTTGCCCTCAATTCACTCATCCCCCAGGCTGCATTGATGTTGAGGATTGCTCTGACCCACGTGCAGGACCTTGCACTTGGCTTTCTTGAACTCCATGACATTCGCATGTGCCTGTTCCTCAAGCCTGTCAAGGTCCCTCTGGATGTTATCCCTTCCCTGCAGGTAATGAGGTGCACCACACAATTTGGTGTCATCTGCATACCTGCATGCAGCCCCCCTGTCTGCATCATTGATGAAGATACTGGTGCCAACTCACATCCTTGAGGGACTCCACTCATTGCCCCAGCAAATTTGGCCTTTCTCTTATAAATTGTATTTGAGCGAGTACGTATTTAGCAAGAGATCCAGGGGTTTTTTTGGGGGGGAGTGATAAAAGAGACCAACTAGAACTCAATACTTTTTCCTGTGCTTAATTACACTAAAAATGACGTGTCTTCTCATTTGAACTTTTTTTAATTTCAGCTTCTGCATCTCATATTGCTTAGTCCTGGTAACTTAAATAGCTTTATGGTATCAGAAATTTCTTCCTGCATATTTGTAGTCATAATTAACTCCATACATAATTTGCTGTATGAGCTAAAGACACTTGCTAGTCTCAGTCAAAATAGGTTTTTCTTTTGTTTTCTTTTTTTGTTGTTGTTCTTTGCTGATATATGTTGATCTCAGTGTATTTTTGGCTTTTTAAGTCCAGAGGGAGGAACCAGGAACCAACTGCGGTATTCTGTAATAGTCTGGTTTACGTAGAATACAATGATAAGGTTACTCTGCTCTTAGCTACCTCTTTTTTCCCTCACCCACTGCTTCATTATACTGTTTACATTCATTTTGTGAGTTACCCTCCAAAGCGCATTTTTTAGTTGTTCTGAAAATGCATCTGAGGGCCCATTTATTTTGTTTCTAGGAATTCAAGTTAACAGGGTTTAAGGGAGACAGCACATGATGAGCTCATCTGTCCTTTCTAAAAAATTATGTAATATTTCACAGAGTTACTCTAGCAGAGACCTTAATAATGGTATTTTTTGTTGAGAAACTTTTCCAGAAAACTTTGTTGTATAGTCAGTCTTCATTGCTTTCATTTGTCATCAGCTTTTTTAATCTGTGGATTTTCTTTGCGATTGTTTTATAAATTCATGAACGTTCTTGATAAAAAAGCCGAATAGCTGCAGACTCTGGGATTCTCTAGGACAAATCCTTATCTACAATCATTTACTAACTAGCATTTAATGTGCTCCACCAATATTTGTATAGCATGTGGGGCCAAGCGCAATGCATTTACAATGTCAGTAGCTACTTTTACCAACCCGGACTTGTAATTAATTAAAAAAATAATGTTTACAGGAAACTGTTCTTTGTGAAGCCACATTGGTTGGTTTTACTTATGATATCCTTTAATGTCAACTGTTCTGTTGGTTTGCCTGGGAGATTTCAGACTGATAACCTGTACTTACACTGACCACGCAGCTTTTAATTCTTTAAATACTGGCACAACATTAGAGTTTTGTTTCCTTTTTTTTTTTCATGGCAGAGGAGAGTGAATATCTTGTTGTTTGGAGGGTTGTTTTGGTGTTTTTTTATGTTCTTAATCCTCAATGATTTCCCCATTGTCCATGAATTGCTGAAAGCCAATAATAATAATTCAGAGAGCTTTTCAGATTACTTAGCATCCTTCACTGCAAGTTATCCGGTGCTGTAGTTTTAGAGATGTTTAAGCTGTTTTAATGGTGCCAGAATGTCAAAAAAAATGGAGCTGTTCTGTCAAGGTTTGAGGAAGCGTGAAACAGGGGATGCACCTTATGCAGAGACAACAGCAGCAATTTGTCATTCCTTTCGGCTTGAAACAGCCCAATGGGAGCGAAGGCACTGCAGCACATCACGCACATAGCTATATAGCTATATTGGTATGGAATACATCCAGCTTCTTTTTTCAAACCTCCATTGGTGAGGACACCATGCCTTCGCCAGGCAGGCTCTTCCACTGCGTCATTTTCCCTGCAGTAATGTTATCTGTAACTGGGATGTTTCACTGTGCAGCTGCATTGTGTTCAGGAGCGGGGCCAGGGCCTGGGGCCAGCTTTTGGGGCAACCTGGTCCGCAGTACTTGCCCAGTGACCTGTATGATGAGCATACGGCTGGAGCGCTGGCATCACCTTGGGACACTTCACGACCCTGATGCTCATCGTGAAACCAACACTAAGCGTGGCATTATTTCCCAGAGTGTTGCTTGACTCTGAAGGCCAGCTGTCTTCAAAATTAAGTAGGTCATTTTCATAATTAAAATACAGCAGGTTAACATTGAGATTGGGGGGGTGGTGGCAGTTATATTGGGCAGCTACACAGCTCCACTGAGACATTAATTAGTGCAGTGTCCCTTTTTATGCATGTTGTATCAGGTCCAAAATCCATCTGAGTTATGCGCAAAGGTCTTCTAAATATCAGAGGCATTTGTTTTTAAAAAGTGCAAGAAGCAAGAGCTTCAGAAGCAAGCCTCCCGCCTTTCTTCAGAAGCAGGTAACAAAAGACAGTTATTCAAATAAAGCCTTTTTTTAAACATAGACTAACCATAAACAGAAACAATCCTAGTGATTGCTGGGTGAGACAGAACCAGATAAAAGGATAAGAAAACCATGGCCAACGTTGTCAGGTTTCTCTCCAGCTCCTCGTGACCATGGCGGGCTCTTGACCCCTGCAGCAGATGCTGGCCCTTACCTAAGCTGTGGTGGACAGAGAGGCCTGCCCTCACAGAATCCCAGGCTGGCAGGGGCTGGAGGGGACCTCTGGAGATCATCCCGTCCAACCCCCGGCCAGAGCAGGGTCACCCAGAGCAGGTGGCACAGGAACGCGTCCAGGCGGGGTTGGAATGTCTCCAGAGATGGAGACTCCACCATCTCTCTGGGCAGCCTGTGCCAGGGCTCTGCCACCCTCAAAGTACTTTAAAAAGTGACACTGCCATGCATTAAACAGGATGGTTGTCTTGTTGGATGTTTGGGGAAGCATTTGGAGGAGACATTTGGCATTTTCAGTGGAGTGAGACCACTGGGGGAATCCCGTAGGGATCCACAGTAACACTGTTCTGTTCAAAATTTTCCCCACAATCTAGGAAGTGAGTGGACAGGGACTAAGACCAGGTTTGAGGATTACATAGAGCAGTAAAAACTGAAAGGTAACCACAAAGAAATGCTGAAGCATTTTAGAATACTAAGTGGTTGGGAGATGGAAGAGCAGATGAAATTGAGTATTATGACATTACAGTAACCTCTGTACATGCCCTTGCAGCCCTCAGATTCCTTCAAAGATGGTTTGAATTTCACCTGCTGAAAAGATTGCTGCATTTAAAATGGGGATAACCTGACAGCCTGCAGGAATACTTCACAATTTACTGCTAAAGCGAGCTGTATATTGATGCTCTTTCCTCTTCAAAACGTCTTGCCATGGCTACATCAAATACTATCTTTCAGGTTAGACTCCAACCACCCTTAGTTATTTAACACTGGATATTCTTTTTGCACATATGCTTCCTCTCCAGATGTAAAATTATAGGCCTCAGCAACCTTCCACATGAGGTTTATTGCAGCCCATTTGTTTGCGTGGAACTGGGGGTTAAGCATCAAATGACCAAGTGTTCATTTCACTTCAGCTCTCCCTTCTTTTAATTTATGGCAGAGAACGGTATTTTCTTTGAAAGTGTGTGTTTGTGCATGTATACAAACATATATATATGTAAAAACTTATATCTATATACTGGACCTATTGCTCACCAACGCAGTAGAACTTATTGGAGAGGTCAAGACTGGTGGTAGCCTGGGACGCGGTGATCGTGCCCTCGTGAAATTCATGGTCTCGAAGGGTATATGCCAGGCAAAAATATAGCCATGACCATAAACCTTAGGAAAGTGAACTTTCAGTTGTTTAAGGCAGTGGTGGATGGGACCCCCTCAGAAACTGCCCTCAGGAGTAAAGGAGCACAAGATTGCTGACAACTCTTTGAACACATTTTTATTAGAGCATAAGAATTGCGAATTCCCATGTGCAAGGAATCAGGAAAGGAAGGCAGGAGACCAGCACGGCTGAGTAAGGACCAGGTCAAACTGAAACACAAGGGGGAAATGCATAGGCAGTGGAAGCAGGGACACACATCCTAGGAAGAATATAGGGATACTGGACAAGAGTTTAGGGATCACGGAATCACGGAATCTTCAGAGTTGGAAGGGACCTCTAGAGATCATCTAGTCCAACTCCCCTGCTAGAGCAGGATTGCCTAAAGCACATCCCTCAGGGCTGCATCCAGGCGGGTCTTGAAAATCTCCAGAGAAGGGGACTCCACACCCTCCCTGGGCAGCCTGTTCCAGTGCTCTGTCACCCTCACTGTAAAGAAGTTTTTCCGTGTATTTGAACGGAACTTCCAATGTTCTAGCTTGTGCCCATTGCCCCTTGTCCTGTCGCTGGGAACCATTGAAAAGAGCCTGGCTCCGTCCTCCTTAAACCCACCCTTTAGATACTTGTAAACATTAATCAGGTCCCCCCTCAACCTTCTCTTCTCCAGGCTAAAGAGTCCCAGCTCTTTCAGCCTTTCCTCATAAGGGAGGTGCTCCAGTCCCATAGTCATCTTGGTTGCCCTTCGCTGGACTCGCTCCAGTAGTTCCCTGTCCCTCTTGAACTGGGGAGCCCAAAACTGGACACAGTACTCCAGTTGTGG